>NC_086318.1:400840638-401140638 GCF_036172605.1 Pelobates fuscus | reverse complement strand
GAGGTAGATTATAGAGGGAATTCCTTGAACTCAAAGATGAGCTATGACATGTTTCATCAACGTGGTGAAGACAAACTGAAAAACCTAAGCTCACTATTGGAAACAAAGGTACAAAAGACAATCCTGATGTACCGGAATTGTAAAATAAGTTGTTGCAGCAGATGCCATAGAAAATAATTGCCTTCCATTTTGAAGTGATGACAGGCAATGAGATAATTCAGGTCATAAACATTCATAACTGGGCAGAAATTTCCTGTCCTCTTTCTGATGAGGAAAATGTAGCTCAGGAATCCTCTGGCATCATGAACCAATTTGATTTCCTGTGGAGGGTCAGAATCTCCTTGTTGTTCAGACCGAGGTGATAATGACCTGCTAGGAAAGGACAGGAAGTGAAATGCTGGACAGGAGTGTGATAAAAATCTATTCCACAGATCTGAACAGTCTACAGTACATCTGAAGTAACAGTCACCTATTCTTGGAAAAAAATGGGAATGGTTGTGACATCCTGCAATGGAAGAGAAGATCTTACCTGCTGGAAATTTTGTGTGTCCACAACCCCTGGAACCTCAGCCTCTGTCTTCACCTCCTTGCACCTGGAAACATTACCTGGACTGGCAAGAGGCATTCTAGATCAAAGGAAGCAGCCTGAGGGCCAGGCACAGTGTCAGGGCCCCGCGGGCGACTGTGAGGGGAGGCTGCAATCCGCTTGCAGCACTCACCCTCAGTCCTTCGCAGTCTCCCCTTCCCCTACCTGTCAGCGAGTTACGTCCTCCTCCTCGCCCCCCAGCGGCAGCATGTATAACGCTGCACGCTGGGACCCCGCGCATTTATGCGAATGCCGGGGTCAGTCACGTGACCCGGCATTAAAGGCGCAGTACCATAATCACAGTGGGAGGTGTAAATTTCTCCCACGTGTGTTTGTTAATTCTGATTGGATGTTATCCAATCAGAATTAGGCACAGGATTTATATACTTACCTTTCCTGTCTCTCAGTGCCCTGTTGTGGTCTTGTGATACCTGTTTTGCAGTTTGCTCGTGTTTCTCTCTGGTTACCGATTATTTGGCTTGTTATTCCGATTTTCCTGTATTCTCCACTCCTTTGACTTCAGCTTATTTCTCGTGTTTTCTGGCTCCCTTTACTTGGCTTGTCTACTGACTATTCTTAGTGTGCTTAACCCGGCCATTCTAAGGACCGGTATTGCACCCTTCCTGTGACCTGTTAGCGTGTTAGGTTCCCAAATCGTGACACACAGCAGCCCTGCTGACAGCCACCCTGGAAAAAAATACCACTTTGGCTAGTGCTCAGAAAGATCTTCTGATAGAAGATTGGGCCTTATCCAGAGAAGTGAAAAGAGAGAAATGTTTGGGTAGCTGTCTCACAAATCCCCAGGTTATTCTTATGTCTTATTATAGTTGCAGTGTGTGTAAAGTTTATTATTGTTTATTGTTAAATGTTTTGTGTGCTCTCCTGACCTGCTGAAGTGTTCTACTAACTAGGTGGATTTGACTATGGAACCTGTACAGTGCCATCCTGTTGGTTGCATCTATATTGCAACAGTTATATACATTTCCACCTGCTGGTTGTAACTGTATGTGCACTACCTGAATAGCAAGACTCTATAATTTGCATATTAACCCTTTAAGACCGGAGGGCGTACTATTACGCACTATTTTAAGCGGCTCTAAACGCCGCCGGGTGTAATAGTACGCCCTCTGTTTTTTTTTTAACTTACCCGGTCGCCGGCGATCCCACTCCGGCGATCGCGGTTGGGGGGACTCCCAGGGAGCCCCCCGCGGCACATCCGTCCTCCTGCAGACCCCCCGGCCATGTGAGAGTGAGGTCCTTGCGAGGACCTCACAATCACATGGCCGGGTTAGCTGCCTGCTGCATTGCCAGCAGGGGGACTGCCTGTAATGACAGGTAGTCCCCCTGCTGGCTATAAATAAATTAAATTAAAAGTTAATAAGTGTAACAAAAAAAATAATATACTTAGATCATATATATATATATATATATATATATATATATATGATCTAAGTATATATATACATATATACAACAAGAAGTAGTGATGGTAGCACTCACGGTCTTCAGTTTAAAAATCTTCTTTATTTGACAAGAATTAAAACATAAGGTCTAGGATCCTTTAATTCTTGTCAAATAAAGAAGATTTTTAAACTGAAGACAGTGAGTGCTACCATCACTACTTCTTGTTGGATATTGAAAGTCCCAGGTTTGAGCACCCGGCAAGTACCCTTTATAACTAGAGCCTGAGTGCAAGGATTTTCACTATTTTGTATACACATATACATACACACACATACACTGTCTAGATGTATTTTACTATGAATATATATATATATATATATATATATATATATATATATATGTATATATATATCAAATTACACATAGACTGATACTGATTAAATATATATATATATATAATTATTGTTTTATATATATATTTATATATAATATAAAAAAATATGTAAATACGTTAAAAAATAAAATTCAAAAAATAATTTAAAATAATTAAATAATTAAAAATAAATAATTAAATATATAGATGTGTGTTATTTCGTTCTAACTGTATTGTGATATTATATATATTATATATATATATATATATATATATATATTTATATCAAAATACACGTAGAACAAAATAATATATATGTCTATATACATAAATATATACGTATATATCACTATATATATACCTATATATAAATAAAAATATTTAAAAAAAATTATATATATATATATATACATATATTAATTCTACACATATATTTATGTAATATATTTACATAATTAGGTATCTTAATTAATTACAATTAGCGGGACCTGCCTGACAACCCATGCCGAAAGTAAAGGGAATTTAATTTGCTAGCACTATATTTAACCCTATAACTTTCCAAGACACCATAAAACCTGTACATGGGGGGTACTATTCTACTCGGGAGACTTCGCTGAACACAAATATTAGTGTTTCAAAACAGTAAAATGTATTACAATGATGATATCGCCAGTAAAAGTGAATTTTTTTTGCATTTTTCACGCACAAACAGCACTTACATGGACGATATTATTGCTGTGATACTTTTTACTGTTTTGAAACACAAATATTTGTGTTCAGCGAAGTCTCCTGAGTATAACAGTACCCCTCATGTACAGGTTTTATGGTGTTTTCAAAAGTTACAGCGTCAAATATAAGGCTTGTGTTTCATTTTTTTCACATTAAAATTGGCCAGATTGGTTACGTTGCCTTTGAGACCCTATGGTAGCCCAAAAATGAAAATGACCCCTATGATGGCATACCATTTGCAATAGTAGACAACCCAAGGTATTGCAAACGGGGTATGTCCAGTCTTTTTTAGTAGCCACTTAGTCACAAACACTGGCCAGAATTAGCGTCGTTTGCATTTTTCACACACAAACAAATACTAATGCTAACTTTGGCCAGTGTTTGTGACCAAATGGCTACTAAAAAGACTGGACATACCCCATTTGCAATACCTTGGGTTGTCTACTATTGCAAATGGTATGCCATTATGGGTGTAAATTTTATTCCTGGGCTACTATACAGTCCCAAAGGCAACGTAACCAATCTGGTGAATTTCAATTTCAAATGTTATGTGCTATATTTGACCCTGTAACTTCCCCAAACACCATAAAAACTGTACATAGGGGGTACTGTTTTACACGTGAGACTTTGCTAAATACAAATATGTATATTTTATTGCAGTAAAAGCAAACAGTATTATGACATTGACAGTTAAAATGTCATGTAGAACTAAAAAATAACAAAATTTCTTATTTTCTCCCATTTTGTTCATATTAAATTATGTTTCATAGCTAAATATTTGATATTAAATGAAAGCCCTGTTTCCCCTGAATAAAATGATATATAATAAGGGTGTGTGCATTTAATATGAAAGAGGTGAATTACGGTTGGACACACATTTAGCGCAAATGCCAGGTTTTGTTTACGTTTTGTTTTGTTCACAACATGTACATTTGGCTCAGTCCTTAAGGGGTTAACTACTGCCTTCATAAAAGCACTTGTAGCACTCAGGCCTAGCACTTTAGACTTTGTCCCATGCTACTTGGACTATACAGTCAGCCAACAGGTTTGAAGATTCTGTTATTGGGATCCCTGAACACATTAGACACAGGATACACGATTCCAAAAGGAACTAGCACACACAGCTTTAATTTTAATCACATAACAGGCAGAGGTTTGGATACATGTCTGGAAGGAGAGCTGAAGAGGAATAGGCGGTAATGCCTGGTAAGGAGAGCAATAAACAATAAATATACCTGTTCGATGCTAATCTATTACAACTATTATCACAGACAATGTGCCCACCGAAAAAGCGGTGCATGGGGCACATGCATGCAAGTATGACAGTTACCCAGCAGAACAGCTAATTAGAGCTACATGTTTACAGAGCACTGCTGAAGTGCTCAAGCATGGTATTACATGCCTTGAAACGGATTAAAGGTGTAGCATAAGTGCAGATAATAATTTGCTTGAGTTATACTTTTGGTGAGACCTCTTGATACCATAAGACAGGACCAGTCTGTCAGATGATTTGTTATTTGTAAACCATAACAAATATAGAAACAACTGTGAATGTAACCTAAGCCATTGCACAGAGCAAAGCACTAAGTGCATAATTTGCAACTGATTAAACAATTAATTTATGTTTACAATTTTAAAATTTTTAAAATAACTTTTTTTTCCCTAAAAGGGGTTGCAATGATTCACGTTGCAAGTAAAAGGGGATGGAAAACCACAAACACTGGTGTATAAAAATAAAATTGTTTTTACTGGAGCAATTTGGTGTACTCAAGCTCTATTATGGGTGAAGATTTAGAGCTATTTAGACATATATTAATGTACAATTTCAATAAAGCAGCTTCCACACTTCTACAGGTGTTCCCTTCACCAGATATAAAGTTTTGTAGTAAGATGTATAAGAAGTGGAGCGATATGAAGTGAATAAGCCCCTATCACCAAACAAAGATAAATTTATACTTAGACTTTGCTGGATAGGATTCAAATTTCAAATGCAACATGTAAAAAAAGATCAACAAGAGATCATAGTACAGATCTGTATGGACTGATATAAATTCATATACGTATGTATAATATAAAAATTAACAATTTATTGTATACAATTCGTAAAAACAGCTAGAATATAGCTAAATAGCAGTAAAAACAAATTCCTGCTTACTGGAAATGGTGGTGAGCATAACGGTATATGTTCCCGTTTGCTCACAGCAAGACTGTCCCACACTGGGTGATGTCTCCTGAATCACACGAGTTGAATGGAGCTCCTGTTGTTGAAGTCGGGTCGGCAGGCGAGTGTAAGCTCGTTCTCTACTTCCGTGTTCCCGGCTCGTATTTTGGCTCCGCCTCCTCTTTTGCGTGATTACGTGTCTGTCATGTGTCTGTCTACGCGTTTCGCCGTTCTCGGACGGCTTCGTCAGGACGTGATGCGCTGGAGTCGGTCTTCACTAATGTGCGTTTTTATACGAGTGATCCAATGCCTAATTGGCTTAATTTCTTTCCAGTCCGCATTTGCATATGTATGGTGTCCCAAATAGATCAATTGGATTAGCAAGCACATCCTATTGTGAACGGAAGGCTGCTTTTTCCTCATCTATTATGGGGTCTTCATTTCTTATGTACTGCACATATACATTACATGTTTAAGATAAAATAAAATATTTATACACAATCAAAAAATTAAATTAAGTATTTATACATAATCATAAAAAAATATAATTGTATTTACAAGTTTACACACTTTATATGAATTTCTTTTTACTGTAACGTGTTTTTCCTTTTGTTGCATATCTTATAGAGAGAAAGAAAGCAGAAATGTACATGTTAATGCAATTGAATTTGTTATATATTTTGACAAATATTTTTCTTTCTTATTCTTATATAATTTCCTATGTGGAAAAGGGGGGGAAAGCAGAAAATTATAATGCTGCGCTTCCAACACTGACATTTCACCATTGTGTTTTCTTTTACCATATCGTGGTCTAGTTAATATATCGTGATTTAACTCCATTTACATACATACATTTTCAAAGTAATATAGTAAAGTCCTATCGATGTACATGTAGATAGCTACTCCCTATATTGCATATGAAGGTTAGGTATACGTCAATCTACAGTTCTCAGGAATCTAGAAAGTGGCAAATCTCAAAGTCATTGTTTAGTCCGTTGGGGATGAGGGTGTTGAGTTCTAATATCCACCTCATCTCCATTCGGCCCAAATTTTGAATAGGATTGCCTCCTCTCCAGTTTTTCTTTATCTGTTGGATTCCCATAAATTCCAAAAGGGAAGGGTCAGAATTGTGGAACTCTTCAAAATGTAGAGAAACTTGATGTTGTGGAAATTTTCTCCTGATGTTATATGCATGTTCACAGATTCTAGTTTTCAATTGCCTAGTGGTTCTGCCTATACATCTTAGGCCACAGGGACATTTTAACATGTATATTACATTTTGGGTTTGGCAGGTAATGAGTTCTCTTATCTTATGTGTCTTACTGTTTACTGTAAATTCCTTAATGCCCTGTTTGTCACTTTTTGTGTTACGGCAGGCATTACAGTTACCACATCTAAAGAAACCTTTTAATTGGTTCAAAAAATTGGGTTTGACTGTGTTTTTATCTTGGATGTTATCTGTCAAGATTCTTTTCATGTTCTTGACACCTCTATGGACAATTCTAGGAGTGGGGGGTAAGAATTTTGCTAGAGTTGGGTCTTTAAGTAACCAGTGCCAATGTTCAGAAATTATTTTTCTGACTTGCTTGTTCTGGTATCCCGAGAATTGGCAGATGAATGGAACACACACTTCTTTCTTAGAGTCTTCTCTCTCTTTTCGAACCCTATAGGTTAACAGACTATCTCTATCGACATTATCGGTGTCCTCTACCGCTTTAGCCAAAATGCGGTCATCATATCCTCTTTCTCTGAAGTCAGAGATGATCCGCTGTCTTTGATCTAAAAACACTGTCTGATCGGTGCAGTTTCTCTTTATCCTAGTTAGTTGGCTTTTCGGAATATTCATAAGCCACGGACTGTAGTGGCAGCTGCCTACATCTATATAGCTGTTAACATCAATAGATTTAAAGAAAGATTTCGTTTTTACTTGTCCTTCCTCTATATATACCGTAAGGTCTAGGAAATTAACTTCCTTTATGCTGTAGTCAAAAGATAGACCTATTCCCCATTTGTTCAGATTGATGTACTGGATGAAAGATTTCAAATGATCTTCCCCTCCTTTCCAAATGAAGAATAGGTCATCGATATATCTTTTGTAAAGCACCAAGTTCGCCTCCCAGCCACGGCCCTCTCCTAAATGGAGGGACTCCCAGCGTGTCATAAAAAGATTTGCGTAGCTGGGGGCGAACTTGGTGCCCATAGTCGTACCGCACATCTGGAGGTAGAAGTCCTGATTGAACCAAAAGAAATTATTATGTAAAATAAAATCAATGGCATCCACAATAAATCTAATTTGACTACTCGGGTAGGAAGACTTTTCTTCCAGAGTGCTCTTAATCGTCTGGATTCCAAGTTTATGATCGATATTAGTGTATAATGCGGCTACATCTGCTGTTACTAATAGCCAATGGTCCTCCCACTTAATATTTTGTAGTTCTTGTAAAATATTAGTAGTATCCTTTAGATATGATGGAGAGGTCTTTACCAAGGGCTGTAACAGATGATCTACGTATTCTGAAAGTCTACAAGATATAGAATTAATTCCCGAGATTATGGGTCTTCCTGGAGGCTTATCTTTGTCCTTATGTAATTTCGGGAGAAAGTAAAACACTGGTATCTTTTCAAATTTAATTTCTATATACTCTTTTTCTTTCTGATTTAGTACCCCTTCATCATATCCTCTCTCAACCAACTCCTAGAATTTCTTCTTAATTTCTTGTGTTGGATTGTGGGATAATTTTTTATATGTGGTATCATCTCCAAGTAATCTATTAGATTCCTGTAAATAATATTCATGATTCATAATAACCACCCCTCCCCCCTTGTTGGCAGGTTTAATTACTATATCGGTATCCTGTCTTAAATCTCTGAGTGCTGCATGTTCTTGAGGAGTTAAATTTGATTGGAATCTTTTTTTTGAGGGTTTTAGTTTTTGTATATCTAGATTGACCATATTTTGAAAAGTGGTCATTGTTTCTGACATTTGCCATTTAGGATGGAATAAGGACCTTTCTTTTAATGAAGTGTGTGTTACTTCTTCATCCATCAACTCTCGTTGTGTGTCCAAAACTATAGGCGTTTCCATATTTCTGGTATCAAAATGTTTTTTTAGACAAAGGTTTCTCGTGAATTTATTTAAATCCACAAAGAATTGGAATTTATCTAAATCTCTTGTGGGGGCGAACTTTAGGCCCTTATTTAATAGTGAAATGTGGGCCTGGTTTAATTGTTTGTTTGATAGCTTGAAAATGCCCACTGGTTCTATTTGAGCTGTATTGTCTTTTATGCCTCTCTTAGTTCTTTTTCCCCCTCTACATTTTCTCCTTCTTTCTCCTTCATTTTCTTCAGGACTTCTACCTCCAGATGTGCGGTACGGCTATGGGCACCAAGTTCGCCCCCAGCTACGCAAATCTTTTTATGACACGCTGGGAGTCCCTCCATTTAGGAGAGGGCCGTGGCTGGGAGGCGAACTTGGTGCTTTACAAAAGATATATCGATGACCTATTCTTCATTTGGAAAGGAGGGGAAGATCATTTGAAATCTTTCATCCAGTACATCAATCTGAACAAATGGGGAATAGGTCTATCTTTTGACTACAGCATAAAGGAAGTTAATTTCCTAGACCTTACGGTATATATAGAGGAAAGACAAGTAAAAACGAAATCTTTCTTTAAATCTATTGATGTTAACAGCTATATAGATGTAGGCAGCTGCCACTACAGTCCGTGGCTTATGAATATTCCGAAAAGCCAACTAACTAGGATAAAGAGAAACTGCACCGATCAGACAGTGTTTTTAGATCAAAGACAGCGGATCATCTCTGACTTCAGAGAAAGAGGATATGATGACCGCATTTTGGCTAAAGCGGTAGAGGACACAGATAATGTCGATAGAGATAGTCTGTTAACCTATAGGGTTCGAAAAGAGAGAGAAGACTCTAAGAAAGAAGTGTGTGTTCCATTCATCTGCCAATTCTCGGGATACCAGAACAAGCAAGTCAGAAAAATAATTTCTGAACATTGGCACTGGTTACTTAAAGACCCAACTCTAGCAAAATTCGTACCCCCCACTCCTAGAATTGTCCATAGAGGTGTCAAGAACATGAAAAGAATCTTGACAGATAACATCCAAGATAAAAACACAGTCAAACCCAATTTTTTGAACCAATTAAAAGGTTTCTTTAGATGTGGTAACTGTAATGCCTGCCGTAACACAAAAAGTGACAAACAGGGCATTAAGGAATTTACAGTAAAAAGTAAGACACATAAGATAAGAGAACTCATTACCTGCCAAACCCAAAATGTAATATACATGTTAAAATGTCCCTGTGGCCTAAGATATATAGGCAGAACCACTAGGCAATTGAAAACTAGAATCTGTGAACATGCATATAACATCAGGAGAAAATTTCCACAACATCAAGTTTCTCTACATTTTGAAGAGTTCACCCAATTCTGACCCTTCCCTTTTGGAATTTATGGGAATCCAACAGATAAAGAAAAACTGGAGAGGAGGCAATCCTATTCAAAATTTGGGCCGAATGGAGATGAGGTGGATATTTGAACTCAACACCCTCATCCCCAACGGACTAAACAATGACTTTGAGATTTGCCACTTTCTAGATTCCTGAGAACTGTAGATTGACGTATACCTAACCTTCATATGCAATATAGGGAGTAGCTATCTACATGTACATCGATAGGACTTTACTATATTACTTTGAAAATGTATGTATGTAAATGGAGTTAAATCACGATATATTAACTAGACCACGATATGGTAAAAGAAAACACAATGGTGAAATGTCAGTGTTGGAAGCGCAGCATTATAATTTTCTGCTTCCCCCCCCTTTTCCACATAGGAAATTATATAAGAATAAGAAAGAAAAATATTTGTCAAAATATATAACAAATTCAATTGCATTAACATGTACATTTCTGCTTTCTTTCTCTCTATAAGATATGCAACAAAAGGAAAAACACGTTACAGTAAAAAGAAATTCATATAAAGTGTGTAAACTTGTAAATACAATTATATTTTTTTATGATTATGTATAAATACTTAATTTAATTTTTTGATTGTGTATAAATATTTTATTTTATCTTAAACATGTAATGTATATGTGCAGTACATAAGAAATGAAGACCCCATAATAGATGAGGAAAAAGCAGCCTTCCGTTCACAATAGGATGTGCTTGCTAATCCAATTGATCTATTTGGGACACCATACATATGCAAATGCGGACTGGAAGAAATTAAGCCAATTAGGCATTGGATCACTCGTATAAAAACGCACATTAGTGAAGACCGACTCCAGCGCATCACGTCCTGACGAAGCCGTCCGAGAACGGTGAAACGCGTAGACAGACACGTGACAGACACGTAATCACGCAAAAGAGGAGGCGGAGCCAAAATACGAGCCGGGAACACGGAAGTAGAGAACGAGCTTACACTCGCCTGCCGACCCGACTTCAACAACAGGAGCTCCATTCAACTCGTGTGATTCAGGAGACATCACCCAGTGTGGGACAGTCTTGCTGTGAGCAAACGGGAACATATACCGTTATGCTCACCACCATTTCCAGTAAGCAGGAATTTGTTTTTACTGCTATTTAGCTATATTCTAGCTGTTTTTACGAATTGTATACAATAAATTGTTAATTTTTATATTATACATACGTATATGAATTTATATCAGTCCATACAGATCTGTACTATGATCTCTTGTTGATCTTTTTTTACATGTTGCATTTGAAATTTGAATCCTATCCAGCAAAGTCTAAGTATAAATTTATCTTTGTTTGGTGATAGGGGCTTATTCACTTCATATCGCTCCACTTCTTATACATCTTACTGGTGTATAAAAAGAATATATATATAAATATAGAAACAACCTGTATATATGGAGAAAATGTTGCACTGAAGCAATTTATCCAGAAATAGAACAAAAGGTTTGGAACCAAAATTACAAAATATACATAGCGTATTGCTGCATGAATCAAATATCCCCCGTATGTTATAGATGTAACACTCACAAACAGATGTGAATTATGCACTCATGTGGAAAACAGAAATGCCAGGACTTCTTAAAGTTGATCTCAGGAACTCACATGCAGGGAAAAAGATATAGCCACAATAGTGAAGTCAATCCAAAGAGTATAACAATTTATTGTATTGCACTTACAGTTAAAAAGTGTAAACAGGCATGTCTCCACATAGGTGGTAAGATGAAGAAGTAATCTCTATGGCAGGATGGATAGACTGATATTCAGAAATTATAAATAAAATACATAAAAGAAAGTATAAAAGTCTAAAATAATATCCAATGCATTTCGTCCTCCATCTGGGACTTCCTCAGGGCTTTACGGTTAGATCTGGAGCTTCCTGTTAAATACCTCCCGGTAAAACGATTGTCCGTTCCATGTGTGTCTGGCATGCGTTCCACCCTGGAATACTGAAGAGTACTTCCTGTTGACGTCCGATCCTGATGTCTCATGTTCATTTCATTTTGGAACGCTAGTAGTGTGATTGTCCAGAGTCCCGCTAGATGGCCTGTGATGTGGTGAAAATTTAAATTTTCTCTAATACGGACATGTGCGTGCGGATGCAATTAGCAGCGAGGACGTGTCCGATCATGGGGCCAAATGGGATATATAATATAGAAAACAAGAAACAGAAAAAAAAAGGAGTATTTGTTTGATCATGTCCATATATATAAAGAGAGCAACCATGGATACCAAAATAAGTAATAAGTATTCCAATGGGATATAGATATACTTCATCTAGAGGAATTTAAAAAGTATGTGGGAAAATATATGTATGCAAAATATATATTAATAAAAAATATGTATGTACTATTAATAGAAATACGTACAAAAAATACAAATATGTATTGGTATTAATGGAACATACACGGCATAATGTACATATGTATGCACTATACATCATAAAAAAACAGAAATGAGAAATAGAGAAAAAAACCTACAAAATTCAGAAAAAGTATAGAAAATATTCTTAAATAAGTCCTGTCTGGTCTATATCTTGATTTTAACCATATTTTAAAGTTTTTAAATGATAAATCCACTGTGCTTCTTTTCGAATAAGTTCCTGTAGTTCGTCCCTCCTTTCCAGCTAGACTCTATTTTATCAATCCCAATGGCTACAAAATTATAAAAATGTAATTCCGTGCAGGAATTACAATGTTTCGGGACATTATGATCTCTTTTTTTTTTTTTAAATATTATTAAAATGTTCTAGAATTCTGATATGCATTTTTCCCTTGGTTCGACCAACGTATTGTGCTCCACAAGCACATTGCAACAAATAGATTACAAATGTGCTGGAGCACTGAATACATTTATTAATCTTGTATTCTTGCTGTGTATAGGTTCCTTGGAATTGTTCGTTTTTTCTTTTTTGATATTTACAGGTCGTGCATTTACCACAACTAAAAAAAACTTTTGCTTGAGTTCTTAAAAAAGTGGGATTATGGATTTCAGTTGGGAGGAAACTAGGGGCCAGTTTGTTTTTTAGGTTAGTAACTTTTTTGAAAATAACAGTAGGAAAGTCTGGAATTAAATTTCCCAGAATATTGTCTTTTTAAAGTACATGCCATTGTTTTTTAAGGCTTTCTCTATATTTTGGCATGTGCACTGTACTTGTTTTTTGCGATTTTTTTTGTGGTTTCTTTTTGGAATTATTGAGGTATTTCTAATTTCAAGTTCATCCTTTTCTATCTTTTCTTTGTTATAGCCCTTCTCAATATACCGACCTTTAATAATATTAGTGGAAAAAATAAAAAGAAATTCATCTTCATTGATAACCTGTTGATGATTCACGTTGCACCTGAAATACAACAATTCCTAAATTTGGGTTATTAAATACATAATAAAGTATATCTTAATATCAAGTGAAGGCAAAAAGAAAGACAGCTTCCATTCAAATAAACCAATACAGAATCCAAAAAGCTCTGTGAGGTAAAGATAAGGCGAGACAAGTTTTAGAAGATGCTTAAATTCTCAGATTACTACTTTTCCATTACTTTCAGAGCAAAGCCTTTCCATGCTCTTACTGATTATTTGCTATAGATTTATGAATGTTCTTTTTCTTCGAAAAAGTTCCAAATGAAAGTTAAACAAGCAGACTGGTCATAAACCCAGAGCCAATAAAATATGTGCAAATTGGAAATGGCAAGAAGAACATTTGATCCTTACTGATGTACCAGCCAATTTTGGGAAAAGTGTTTACAGTTACGCAGATTTATGGATTGGCAAACATATTTCATTTCTAAAAAAGGATTTAAAGCTTAAACTATAGCAAACATCCATTATTTGTTTAAAAAAAATAAAAAAAATGTAAATCTATCACCTGTCATTTATTTAACTCAAATACTCATGTAGACATATTATGCTGGAATCTTAAATTAACATCTGCAAAAATTCTCGAGGTCATAAGTGTAGAGGGGAGATATGTGATGGTAACAAATGGAAGCATTGGAACATCTATGAATACATGTTTGTTGACTAATTAAAATTCATTGAAACCTGCCCAGTTGCTCTGAAGCTATACAGCGACACTTGTAAAAATGCCACGCAAAATACCACATGCTTTACAAATAGACAAGTGCACTGAACAGCTGGAGTGGTAGAATTTAATTAAAAGTGTATTTTTAAATTAATATATGTATATATTAATATAAAAATACACTTAGTATGACATTAAATATATGATATATATATAAATATATATATAATATATGTGTTTATATATATCATATATATACTAGTGATGTCGCAAACATAAAAAAAAATTTCACGAACGGCGAACGCGAACTTCCGCAAATGTTCGCAAACGGGCGAACCGGGCGAACCGCCATAGACTTCAATGGGCAGGCGAATTTTAAAACCCACAGGGACTCTTTCTGGTCACAATAGTGATGGAAAAGTTGTTTCAAGGGGACTAACACCTGGACTGTGGCATGCCGGAGGGGGATCCAGGGCAAAACTCCCATGGAAAATTACATAGTTGATGCAGAGTCTGGTTTAAATCCATAAAGGGCATAAATCACCTAACATTCCTAAATTGTTTGGAATAACGTGCTTTAAAACATCAGGTATGATGTTGTATCGATCAGGTAGTGTAAGGGTTACGCCCGCTTCACAGTGACAGACCAAACTCCCCGTTTAACGCACCGCAAACAATCCATGTCCCATTCCTTGTCCTCACTGATGTCATTGAAGGTCTCTCTTCCTCCACCGAGGAAGCGGGAGATGGAAAAGATGCTTGGTCGGTCTTCCTACTTCAAATTTGGGGCACTGCGCGTCCAATCTAATGTGCCACCAGATAGGAGTGGTGTGTTAAGTAGTACTATTCCTATAAGTTTAATCCCTGTTACGTCCCCTATCAGGGGACGTGTATATAAGGCATCGATTTTAGGAAGCGGGAGATGGAAAAAGATGCTTGGTCGGTCCTCCTACTTCAAATTTGGTGCACTGCATGTGCAATCTAATGTGCCACCAGATAGGAGTGGTGTGTTAAGTAGTACTATTCCTATCAGTTTAATCCCTGTTATGTCCCCTATCAGGGGACGTGTATATAAGGCATCGATTTTAGGAAGCGGGAGATGGAAAAAGATGCTTGGTTGGTCCTCCTACTTCAAATTTGGGGCACTGCACGTGAAATCTAATGTGCCACCAGATAGGAGTGGTGTGTTAAGTAGTAATATTCCTATCAGTTTAATCCCTGTTACGTCCCCTATCAGGGGACGTATATATAAGGCATCGATTTTAGGAAGCAGGAGATGGAAAAAGATGCTTGGTCGGTCCTCCTACTTCAAATTTGGGGCACTGTGCGTGCAATCTAATGTGCCACCTGATAGGAGTGGTGTGTTAAGTAGTACTATTCCTATCAGTTTAATCCCTGTTACGTCCCCTATCAGGGGACGTGTATATAAGGCATCGATTTTAGGAAGCGGGAGATGGAAAAAGATGCTTGGTCGGTCCTCCTATTTCAAATTTGGGGCACTGCACGTGCAATCTAATGTGCCACCAGGTAGGAGTGGTGTGTTAAGTAGTACTATTCCTATCAGTTTAATCCCTGTTACGTCCCCTATCAGGGGACGTGTATATAAGGCATCGATTTTAGGAAGCGGGAGATGGAAAAAGATGCTTGGTCGGTCTTCCTACTTCAAATTTGGGGCACTGCGCGTGCAATCTAATGTGCCACCAGATAGGAGTGGTGTGTTAAGTAGTACTATTCCTATCAGTTTAATCCCTGTTACGTCCCCTATCATGGGACGTGTATATAAGGCATCGATTTTAGGAAGCGGGAGATGGAAAAAGATGCTTGGTCGGTCCTCCTACTTCAAATTTGGTGCACTGCGTGTGTAATCTAATGTGCCACCAGATAGGAGTGGTGTGTTAAGTAGTACTATTCCTATCAGTTTAATCCCTGTTTCGCCGCTGGATATCGGAAAAGTGCGCCATGGCCGTGTAGGAACGCCTGAAATGGCCACACACCTTCCTGGCCTGCTTTAGGACGTCCGTTGTCATTAGCTTGGCTAATAGAGCTTGGTTGCTTCATCTAAGTGTTGCTTCTAAGTGTGTGTGTGGTTGGAGATATTCTGGAGAGTTTTACAGAAGCTTAAACTGCTAAGAGTTCTTTTTTACTGTTACAGGTAAGATTCATCTGTAGGAAAAGGTTACTGACTGCACAAGGTTTGATTTCCTGTTGGTAATTATAAGGCATTTGATTGGATTAGGTAGCTACTTGCTATTGATTGCTATTTAAATTAGCTATTGTTTGCTAATAAGCAGAGGCCTACCCAGGTGTTAAACATTCCTAGTGGGAGGTGATTTTAGGAGTATATAAGGGTAGTTGTCATTAGCTTGGCTAATAGAGCTTGGTTGCTTCATCTAAGTGTTGCTTCTAAGTGTGTGTGTGGTTGGAGACATTCTGGAGATAACTTGGAGGTAATCTGAGGTATCCAGGAGGATAAATAAAAAGTTAAGGTTTGTTTGATTTAAATTATTCACCTCATTGGAATGGCAGACTTAGTTCAGTGTAATAGTTGCTTTGCATTTGTTTCACGTTCCACTTTTTGGAGGTTTGGTTGTTGTCTAATCTGTAGACAGTTCTCTATTTTGCGGCAGGAGATTGTATTTTTGAAGTCTGAGATTTGTAAATTATCTGGTAAACAAACTCAGGCTGGAACTGCTGCAAAGCCACTGCCGCAGAGACATACTAGGAATGGCAGATGGATTACTGTAGGATCTGGTAGACTTGGAGTTGTGGATAAAAGGCATATTGCACAGTCTGTTGCTCTACATAATTCATTTTCTGCACTTTCAGAGTGTAGTGGTGTCGTGGAGAGAGGCACTGAGGCTAGTGGTGTTGTGCAGAGAGGCACTGAGGCTAGTGGTGTTGTGCAGAGAGGCACTGAGGCTAGTGGTGTTGTGCAGAGAGGCACTGAGGCTAGTGGTGTTTTGCAGAGAGGCACTGAGGCTAGTGGTGTTGTGCAGAGAGGCACTGAGGCTAGTGGTGTTGTGCAGAGAGGCACTGAGGCTAGTGGTGTTGTGCAGAGAGGCACTGAGGCTAGTGGTGTTGTGAAGAGAGGCACTGAGGCTAGTGGTGTTGTGAAGAGAGGCATTGAGGCTAGTGGTGTTGTGCAGAGAGGCACTGGGGCTAGTGGTGTTGTGCAGAGAGGCTTGAAGACTATGGTGAGGCTTAATAGAAAGCAGTTGTTGGTGGGGGATTCCATCATAAGAGGTGTGGAGATGGACAATGGTGGTCTTGTGAGGTGTCTTCCCGGAGCTACTGCTCACAGAGACAGGAGACGTATCTGTAATATTGTTAAGCAAGCAAAGCAGGAAGGGGAATTGGATGTACTTGTCCATTTAGGGACAAATGACTTGGCTTGCAATGAGGTTTCAGAGGTTAAGGAAGTTTTTAGTGTTTTTGCCAATGATATACGGCAGGTTGCTTCCACATTGTCATTCTCTGAAGTTCTGCCTGTGCATAACACTCAGAATGACAGGCGGATGCGTATTAGGGACTTTAACTTGTGGCTTGGTGAATGGTGTCGGGAGCAAGGATTTGGCTTTATTTCTCATGGTAGCTCTGTTTGGAATGGAAATAAACTGTACAAAAAAGATGGTTTGCATCTTTCTCAAAAGGGAACAAATGTTCTCAGTGAGCAGTTCAGAGGTTTTGCTAGGATGTATTTAAACTAGGAGGGGGGGGCAAAAGGGTGATAAAACATCAATCCAATTGTCCCCCAAAACAAGGACAGAAGGTGCCTGTAGCAAGTGTGTTAAAAAATGATAAGCTTAGAGTCATGTCTACAAATGCTCGCAGTTTAGGGAATAAGATCCATGAACTTGTGGCAATAATGGCAACTGATAGTGTAGATTTAGTCGCTGTTACTGAGACATGGTATAATGAGAAAAATGACTGGGACATAGCAATACCAGGGTACTCTTTATATAGAAAAGACAGGGAAGGCAAGAAAGGGGGCGGGGTGGCCCTGTATGTAAAGAATAGCATAAAATCTAGCCTAATAAAGGTTAGTGAGGCGAACATAGAGTCAGTTTGGGTTACGTTAGAATTTGGTAATCACACAGTAACTCGTGTAGGTGTGATTTATAGGCCCCCAGGACAAATTGAAGAGTTAGATAATCTACTAGTTGAAGAAATAGCTAAAATGACAATGAAGGGGGAAGTTATCATCATGGGTGACTTTAATCTTCCTGATGTAAATTGGAAAACAAAAATAGCTACTTGTGCCAGGAGCACACATATTCTAAACTCCCTACTGGGATTGTCTCTAAAACAAGTCGTTGAGGAGCCAACTCGTAAAGAGGCCATACTAGATTTAGTGTTAACAAATGGAGATTTGGTATCAGATATTACTGTAGGTGAAAGTTTAGGATCCAGTGATCATCAGTCAGTGTGGTTTAATATAAGAACAGTGACTGAGTCACACCACACAAAAGTTTTAGACTTTAGAAAAACAGACTTTTCCAAAATTAGAATATGTGTAAAGGAGTCATTATCAGACTGGAGCAATTTAAATGGAGTCCAAAAGAAATGGGATTATTTAAAAGTTGCACTACTGAAGGCAACAGAAAATTGCATTAGGCTTGTCAGTAAAAGCAAAAAATTCAAGAAACCACTGTGGTACTCCACAGATGTAGCCAAAATAGTAAAAAACAAAAAGTTAGCATTTAGTAATTATAAAAAAACCCAGAGTGAGGAAGACAGAATGACCTATAAGATTAGGCAGAAAGAGGCTAAGCAAGTTATACGAGCTTCCAAATCACACACAGAAGAGAAAATAGCACAGTCAGTAAAAAAGGGGGACAAAACCTTTTTTAGATACATAAATGAGAAAAGAAAAGTAAAACAAGGATTAGTTAGATTAAAAACAAAAGAAGGAAGGTATGTAGATGAGGATAAAGGTCTAGCTGACTGCCTCAATGAATATTTTTGTTCGGTATTTACAGATGAAAATGAAGGAAAGGGACCTCAGTTAAGAAAAAGGATAAATGAGTCATTTATTACACGTGAGTTTACAGAGGAAGAGGTTCTATTTCAACTGTCAAAAGTAAAGACAAATAAGTCAATGGGACCTGATGGAATACACCCAAAGCTATTAAAAGAGCTTAGTGGTGTACTAGCAAAACCATTAACAGATTTATTTAACCAATCATTGATAACAGGAGTAGTCCCAGAAGATTTGAAGTTAGCGAATGTTGTGCCCATTCACAAGAAAGGTAATAGGGAGGAGTCGGGCAACTATAGGCCAGTAAGCCTAACTTCAGTAGTGGGGAAAGTGATGGAAACCATGTTAAAGGATAGGATTGTTGAACATCTAAAAACACATGGATTTCAAGATCAGAGACAACATGGGTTTACTTCAGGGAGATCGTGCCAAACTAATCTTATTGATTTTTTTGATTGGGTAACTAAAATTATAGATCAGGGTGGTGCAGTAGACATTGCTTACCTCGATTTCAGTAAGGCTTTTGACACTGTTGCACATAGAAGGCTTATCAACAAACTACAATCTTTGAGTTTGGATTCCAATATTGTTGAATGGGTAAGGCAGTGGCTGAGTGACAGGCAACAGAGGGTTGTAGTCAATGGAGTATATTCGAAGCTTGGGCTTGTCACCAGTGGGGTACCTCAGGGATCTGTACTTGGACCCATTCTCTTTAATATTTTTATTAGTGATATTGCAGAAGGTCTTGATGGTAAGGTGTGTCTTTTTGCGGATGATACTAAGATATGTAACAGGGTTGATGTTCCAGGAGGGATAAGCCAAATGGAAAATGATTTAGGTAAACTAGAAAAATGGTCAGAGTTGTGGCAACTGACATTTAATGTGGATAAGTGCAAGATAATGCATCTTGGACGTAAAAACCCAAGGGCAGAGTACAGAATATTTGATAGAGTCCTAACCTCAACATCTGAGGAAAGGGATTTAGGGGTGATTATTTCTGATGACTTAAAGGTAGGCAGACAATGTAATAGAGCAGCAGGAAATGCTAGCAGAATGCTTGGTTGTATAGGGAGAGGTATTAGCAGTAGAAAGAGGGAAGTGCTCATGCCATTGTACAGAACACTGGTGAGACCTCACTTGGAGTACTGTACACAGTACTGGAGACCCTATCTTCAGAAGGATATTGATACCTTAGAGAGAGTTCAAAGAAGGGCTACTAAACTGGTTCATGGATTGCAGGATAAAACTTACCAGGAAAGGTTAAAGGATCTTAACATGTATAGCATGGAGGAAAGACGAGACAGGGGGGATATGATAGAAACATTTAAATACATAAAGGGAATCAACACAGTAAAGGAGGAGACTATATTTAAAAGAAGAAAAACTACCACAACAAGAGGACATAGTCTTAAATTAGAGGGACAAAGGTTTAAAAATAATATCAGGAAGTATTACTTTACTGAGAGGGTAGTGGATGCATGGAATAGCCTTCCAGCTGAAGTGGTAGAGGTTAACACAGTAAAGGAGTTTAAGCATGCGTGGGATAGGCATAAGGCTATCCTAACTATAA
The DNA here is from genome assembly GCF_036172605.1 of Pelobates fuscus. Taxonomy (NCBI): domain Eukaryota; kingdom Metazoa; phylum Chordata; class Amphibia; order Anura; family Pelobatidae; genus Pelobates; species Pelobates fuscus. The sequence goes on along the minus strand of NC_086318.1, from coordinate 401,120,314 downwards.
GATAAGGCCAGGGACTAATGAAAGTATTTAGAAAACTGGGCAGACTAGATGGGCCGAATGGTTCTTATCTGCCGTCACATTCTATGTTTCTATGTTTCTATGTTTCTGTAAGCCTGGGTACTTATGCACAAAGCGTTGTACGATCAGATTACACACATGTGCCATGCACAGCACATGTGTCAACTTGCCCAAATGCAATCCCGCCAACAAATTTCTTACATTGTCACAAACCACTTTGCCGATCTCCAGTTGGTGCGGAGTCAGCCACTGATCCACCTGTGCGTTCAGGGTGGACAGGAGTGCTGGTCCGGTGTGACTCTCTGCTTTCAGGCAAGTCAACCCAAAGACGGCGTGACACTGCCGTATCCGGAATGTGGAACAGTACCTGGGGAGCTGGGGGGGTGCCGTTGATGTGGAGCAAGACAGAAGCAGCAGAAAAGGACTCAGCCGAGGAGGTTATGGAAGAGGATGGAGTAGGAGGAGTAGAGGAGGTGGCAGCAGGCCTGCCTGCAAGTCGTGGCGGTGTCACCAACTCCTCTGCAGAGCCACGCATTCCATGCTTGGCAGCCATCAGCAGGTTTACCCAATGCGCAGTGTGGGTGATATACCTGCCCTGACCATGCTTTGCAGACCAGGTATCAGTAGTCAGATGGACCCTTGCCCCAACACTGTGTGCCAGACATGCCATGACTTGCTTTTGCACAATCGAGTACAGGTTGGGGATTGCCTTTTGTGCAAAGAAATTTCGTCCGGGTACCTTCCACTGCGGTGTCCCAATAGCTAAATTTTTTTGGAATGCCTCAGACTCCACCAGCTTGTATGGTAAAAGCTGGCGGGCTAAGAGTTCAGTCAAGCCAACTGTCAGACGCCGGGCAAGGGGGTGACTTTGTGACATTGGCTTCTTACGCTCAAACATGTCCTTGACAGACACCTGACTGTGGGCAGATGAGCAGGAACTGCTCAAGGCGAGAGACGGAGGGGCGGATGGTTGAGAGGGGGCAAGGAGGACAGCAGTGGTTAACGTGGCTGAAGATGCTGGACCAGGAGGAGGATGGTGGCTTTGAGTTTGTGTGCTGCTTGTACTCATGTGTTGATCCCATAGGCGTTTGTGATGTGCGATCATGTGCCTTCGCAAAGCAGTTGTACCTAGGTGGGTGTTGGACTTCCCATGACTCAGTTTCTTTTGGCACAGGTTACAAATGGCATTGCTGTTGTCAGAGGCAGACACACAAAAAAAATTCCACACTGCTGAGCTCTGCAATGACGACATTCTGGTGGTGGCAACAGCATGCGTTGATTGGCGTGCTGTCTGGCTGACCCCAGGTGCCGATGCATGCTGTCTGACTGTGCCACTAGCTCCTTGCGATGACCTCCCCCTGCTTCCAACTCGTCTCCTCCTCCTCCTCTCTGTCTCCCCATCTGAACTTTCCCCCTTTTCTTCTTCTCTTCTAGCAGGCACCCACGTGGCATCCACGGACGCATCATCATCATCAACCGCTTCACTTGTATCTGACAACTCAGCAAAGGAAGCAGCAGTGGGTACAACATCATCATCATCACACCGTACGTGTGTAATGCTGCCTGACTGAGACATATCCCTGTTATCTACATCCTCTGGCAATAATGGTTGCGCATCACTCATTTCTTCCAACTGATGTGTAAATAACTCCTCTGACATACTAAGTGAAGCGGCTGTGGTGCTAGTGTTGGTGGTGGCGGAAGGCGGGCGAGTGGTAACTTGAGAGGTGCCCGAAGCTAAGCTGGATGAGGATGGTGCGTCGAGGTTCCGAGCGGAAGCTGTAGAAGATTGGGTGTCCTGAATTAGCCAGTCAACTATGTCCTCAGAACTTTTCAAGTTCAGGGTACGTGGCTTTTGAACACTGGGCATTATTCTAGGGCCAAAGAGAATCACAGCACCACGACCACGACGGCCCCTGCGGGGTTGCCTGCCTCTGCCTGTCATTTTTTTTTTCTATGCGTGCAAGCTATGGTGACAACAGATATGAGTGGCACTGGTGTGACACTGTGCCCTGGCTGGCCCTGAAACGCACACTCGTGAAGGAAACTGACTGCTATTATATTACAGTCCAAAAAGTTGTGTTTTTTTTTAAATGCAAGCTATTGGGACACCAGCTATGAGTGAGTGGTGACACTGGGCAGGCCCTGAAACACACACTAGTGAAGGAAACTGACTGCTATTATATTACAGTCAAAAAAGTATAGTTTTTTTTAAATGCAAGCTATTGGGACACCAGATATGAGTGAGTGGTGGCACTGGGAAGGCCCTGAAATGCACACTAGTGAAGGAAACTGACTGCTATTACATTACAGTCAAAAAAGTTTAGTTTTTTTTAAATGCAAGCTATTGTGACACCAGATATGAGTGAGTGGTGGCACTGGGCAGGCCCTGAAACACACACTAGTGAAGGAAACTGACTGCTATTATATTACAGTAAAAAAAAGTTTAGTTTTTTTAAATGCAAGCTATTGGGACACCAGATATGAGTGGTGGCACTGGGCAAGTGGGCACAGTATACGCTGTGAGCCTGACATACACGCTGGCACACAACTAACTGCTATTTAATCTATCACAGTCAAAATTTTATTTAAAAAAAAAAATGTACACTACTATTACACCAGATATGAGTTGCACTGGTGTGACACTGTGCCCTGGCAGGCCCTGAAATGCACACTAGTGAAGGAAACTGACTGCTATTATATTACAGTCCAAAAAGTAGTTTTTTTTGTTAAATGCAAGCTATTGTGACACCAGAAATGAGTGGTGGCACTGGGTAAGTGGGCACAGTATACGCTGTGAGCCTGACACACACGCTGGAAGACAACTAACTGCTATTCAATCTATTACAGTCAAATTTTTTTTTTTTTTTTTTTAAATGTACACTACTGTTACACCAGATATGAATTGCACTGGTGTGACACTGTGCCCTGGCAGGCCCTGAAACGCACACTCGTGAAGGAAACTGACTGCTATTATATTACAGTCCGAAAAGTTTTTTTTTTTTAAATGCAAGCTATTGGGACACCAGATAGGAGTGGTGGCACTGGGCGAGTGGGCACAGTATACGCTGTGTGCCTGACACACACGCTGGCAGACAACTAACTGCTATTCAATCTATTACAGTCAATTTTTTTTATTTTTTTTAAATGTACACTACTGTTACACCAGATAGAATCACAGCACCACGACCACGACGGCCCCTGCGGGGTTGCCTGCCTCTGCCTGTCATTTTTTTTTTCGATTAGTGGTACTATGCGTGCAAGCTATGGTGACAACAGATATGAGTTGCACTGGTGTGACACTGTGCCCTGGCAGGCCCTGAAACGCACACTCGTGAAGGAAACTGACTGCTATTATTTTTTTTTTTTAAATGCAAGCTATTTTGACACCAGTGAGTGAGTGGTGGCACTGGGCAAGTGGGCACAGTATATGCTGTGAGCCTGACACACAGGCTGGCAGGCAGGCAACTGCAATTACATTACACAGAAAAAAAAATGATCTAGCCCTAAAAAGGGCTTTTTGGGATGCTGTCCTTAAAGCAGAGATCAGATGAGTCCTTCAGGACTGTAGTGGACACTGAATACACTAGCCTAGCTATCAATTTCCCTATCAAATAAGCAGCAGCTACACGGTCCCTACTCTCACTAAGAATGCAGCTTCACAATGAATGGAAAATGGATGCTGTCCAGGAGGTGGAAGGGTCTGGGAGGGAGGGTCTGCTGCTGATTGACTGGAATGTGTCTGCTGACTGTGAGGTACAGGCAGGGTCAAAGTTTACTCAATGATGATGAATAGGGGGCGGACCGAACAGCGCTTGTGTTCACCATCTGTGGCGAACGCGAACAAGCGATGTTCGCCAGGAACTATTCTCCCGGCGAACAGTTCGGGACATCACTAATATATACATATATATAATTATTTTTATTTTAAATTAAATGATCAGGGACTATATGGAAAATGGCAACTGGTAAATAATGTAAAAAAATCTATAGTCATTTTTTTTTATTAAGTGGGGAAAATGTCAACAAATCATATATAATAACATCCGAATGTTCCAGTCTTAGTTTATATATAAGTACTGCATAAATGAAATAGTTAAATATTGGAACATGCTGGGTTCCAAGCACAGATCTTTCCAGTCATCTGTAGTCTCAACTGGCTAAGCAAAAATGCTAGCTAGCAGTCCCTTCCTGATCAAACTGTTTTGCCCTTTCCACTGTAATTTTAGGTGCATGAACTGCAGACTAGCAAAAGACGCTCATCAATTCTTTATCATGAGTGAAAGTACACTTTCCTGGAAATTTATTGTGGATAAAGGAATACCGTATATACTCGAGTATAAGCCGAGTTTTTCAGCACATTTTTTGTGCTGAAAAACCCCAACTCGGCTTATACTCGAGTCAGAGTCTGTATTATGGCAATTTGCATTGCCATAATACACACAGGGGCGAGAGGGGGGCTGGCAGAGCTGTACTTACCTGTCCTGCAGCTCCTGTCAGCTCTCTCCTCCTCCGCGCCGTCCGTTCAGCACCTCGGTCAGCTCCCAGTGTAAGTCTCGCGAGAGCCGCACTCATACACGCACTGCACTCATACGCACACACTGCATTCATTATATACACACACTGTAAATAAATATTCAATTAATATACTTTTTTTAGGATCTAATTTTATTTAGAAATTTACCAGTAGCTGCTGCATTTCCCACCCTAGTCTTATACTCGAGTCAATAAGTTTTCCCAGTTTTTTGGGGTAAAATTAGGGGCCTCGGCTTATATTCGGGTCGGCTTATACTCGAGTATATACGGTAATATGTAGAAAATAAAAGAATTGCAAGCAATATACGAGTGGAGGGGATATCAGAACAGATTTAAGTTCATCGTTCATTGGTCAGTCTTCATACTAGTACATAGAAAAATGGTCCTTAAACAACAAATGTCACCTTTAAATTATATATTACTATAATAAGTCTTTAACATGTATTGAAAAGACATGATTTTTTTATGAAGTAAATGTAAAAAATACAAAGAAGGAAAGGATCCCTCTTCCATATGCATGCTCCTTCGTTTGGACAGTGTGATAATCACACCATTGACCCCTTAACGACAGCAGATGTACTAGGTACTAGGAATACCGCTCTAAGGGTATTGCAGCGATGCCTCAACTCCTAACCCTAACCCTGCCCAAACCTCTACCCCTAACCCTAACCCTAGGTTGGAAGGAACCTAGGAAGGTTGGGGTAAGGGTTAGGGATGGAGGTTAGGGCTAGGGTTAGGAGTAGGGTTAGGGTTAGATTCCTGTCACTATTCCCTTAATTTTCCCTCCCTCTCCTGTTTTGCCACTTAAAAAAAAGCCAATTTCAAAAGGATTAGGACAGCTCTAAAACATATCGACTGGCATAAACTTCTTAGGGAAAAAAACTACTGAGGATAAATGGAAGCTCTTCAGACATATATTAGAAAGGTACATTTCTCAATATGCACTATTGGGCAATAAATACATAAAAAAAAAAATTTAAACCAATGTGGCTTAGGCATTTAAAGCATTTAAATCGGACAAATCAGAGTCTTCCTATATAAGATATAAAGTAGCCAATAATAGATGCAAAAAGATCGATTTATTACAAAATCTCTTAATATACGACTGTTTGAAAAATCTAAGATAGATGTTATTTCTTGGTCAGATCATGCTCTAATAACCTTGGAGATTAGTGAGAAATATAAGGGTGGAAATAGATCTCAGTGGAGATTACCATATATACTCGAGTATAAGCCGACCCGAATTTAAGCCGAGGCCCCTAATTTTACCCCAAAAAACTGGGAAAACTTATTGACTCGAGTATAAGACTAGGGTGGGAAATGCAGCAGCTACTGGTAAATTTCTAAATAAAATTAGATCCTAAAAAAATTATATTAATTGAATATTTATTTACAGTGTGTGTATATAATGAATGCAGTGTGTGCGTAGGAATGCAGTGTGTGCGTATGAATGCAGTGTGTGCGTATGAATGCAGTGCGCGTATGAATGCAGTGCGCGTATGAGTGCAGTGCGTGTATGAGTGCAGTGAGTGTATGAGTGCAGTGTGTGTGTGTGTATGAGTGCAGTGTGTGTGTGTATGAGTGCAGTGTGTGTGCGTATATATTAATTGAATATTTATTTCCAGTGTGTGTATATAATGAATGCAGTGTGTGTGTATGAGTGCAGTGTGTGTGTATGAGTGCAGTGTGTGTGTATGAGTGCAGTGTGTGTGAGTGCAGTGTGTGTGTGAGTGGAGTGTGTGTGTGAGTGGAGTGTGTGTGTGAGTGCAGTGTGTGTGTGAGTGGAGTGTGTGTGTGAGTGCAGTGTGTGTGAGTGCAGTGTGTGTGTGAGTGCAGTGTGTGTGTGAGTGCAGTGTGTGTGAGTGCAGTGTGTGTGTGTGATGCAGTGTGTGTTTGTGTATGTGTTGGTGGGGGTGGGCATTTGATATATTATTAATTATTATTATTTTTTTTATATTATTATTCATTTTTTTATTATTATTTATTATTTAATTATTATTCATTTTTTTTTTAATTATCTTTTTTTTTCGTCCCCCCTCCCTGCTTGCTAGCTGGCCAGGGAGGGGGGCTCCTTCCCTGGTGGTCCAGTGTCATTGGTAGTTCAGTGGGGGGAGAGGGGTGCTGGCAGAGCTGTACTTACCTTTCCTGCAGCTCCTGTCAGCTCTCTCCTCCTCCGCGCGGTCTGTGCAGCTCCCTCTGTCAGCTCCCAGTGTAAGTCTCGCGAGAGCCGCGGCTCTCGCGAGACTTACACTGGGAGCTGACCGAGGTGCTGAACGGACGGCGCGGAGGAGGAGAGAGCTGACAGGAGCTGCAGGAAAGGTAAGTACAGCTCTGCCAGCACCCCTCTCCCCCCAGTCTGTATTATGGCAATGCAAATTGCCATAATACAGACTCTGACTCGAGTATAAGCCGAGTTGGGGTTTTTCAGCACAAAAAATGTGCTGAAAAACTCGGCTTATACTCGAGTATATACGGTAAATGAAAATATCTTGAAATCCGAAGAGAATTGCAGATTTTTACAGAGCCAGATTAGGGAATTCATTAAACTTAATGATATTGAAGAAGTCAAGACAGATATTCTATGGTGTGCATTTAAATGTTATATAAGAGGAGTTTTAATCAAATTGGGGATCTGAAATAAGAGAAACATGGGCAAACCTCACAGAGATATGTATATCTCTCTGGCACAGCTTGAAAATGAAAACAAACAGAATACAATATATAGAACAACTCAAATAAGAAATCTCCAAAAGGAGATAAAAAATAGATTAGAACTTGAAACATCAAACACAATTCTGAAACTTAACCAGTATTGGTACTACGGTGATAATAGAGTGGGTAAACCCTTCACAAAAAAGTTAAAATCTAAGAAAATTTTAACATTAATTAGGAAAATAGTAGAAGGTAATAAGGTACATTTATCCCCAGATTCGATAAGTAAAGCATTTGGAGATTTTTACAAATCACTGTACAACCTACCTGCCCCAACTTTACCATCAACAGCGTCGACAGAATTTAAAAAACCCTTAAACTTCAAAAATTAGATAGTACAACACTTATTGAGCTGAATGTTCCTACTACATTGGAATATTAAAAACTTAAAATTAGGAAAAGCCCCTGGCTCAGATGGGCATACTGTAATGTTCTATAAGAGATTTGAGCCTTTGATACTGCCGATACTCGACAAACTATTTAATGGGATTAGTAAGCAGAATTTCCTCTAGGAATGCTTCAGACAACCATACAATTCTAAAGCCAAGCAAGGATCCTTATTTTGTTAGTAATTATCGGTCAGTCTCTCTCATAAGTATTGATATTAAATTAGTTTCAAAGATACTTGTGGAAAGAATGAAGAATGTGATACATTGATCCATTGATCCATTGTTATCAACCAGGTTTTGTTGTCAATAGATGTGGGAGCGATAATATTCGCAAAATCTTGAACTTGATACAAGAAGTAAATAGAAAACATAGATCCTGTAGTATTTGAGGCTCTTGATGCAGACAAGGCCTTTGACAGGGTTAGGTGGCCCTACCTGTCAGAGGTCTTAAAAGTCTTTGGTTTTCAAGACATTATTGTCAGGGTACCTGTAGTCTCTACCCCTGAGACGGGTAGAGACTTAGACGTTTTTCCATCCAGACGGCATGATTCTCCCGTTCCTCGCGGTCCCCTCGCGCATGTAAACGCCGGCCGCGAGAGAACTATGCCTTTTTGTAACGTGACGCTCAATAGTCGACGTCATGACGCTATTCTAGCCCGACCTGTCAGTCAAATCCCGGACACGAATCTGGTCTCGGCGGAGGCGTGATTAGTCTCTAGAACCAGGGTATTTAAGGGAGCTCTCAGCATTTGCTCATTGCCCTGTCGTGGTTCTAGCCAGCCTAGTCACACAGTGCTCTTGTATTCTCTTGTCTTTTGGTTCTGACCCGGCTTTGTTATTACTTACCTGTCTTCTCTGTTATCCTTGACCCGGCTTGTCTCTCGCTTACCTGTCTTCTCGTTCCCTCGACCTCGGCTTGTCCCTGACCATTCTATACGTAGAATTACGTTAAGTCCGGCCATTCTAAGGTCCGGTATACGTATCTGCTACTCTTTGTACTCTGCGTGTTGGATCCCTGTCCCGATCCTGACATTACGACAGGGCCAATGGATCCTGCAGGTACAAACTGTCAGCTTGGTTCTCCTGATCCTAGGTTTGACGCCATGGATCATAGAATGGATCAGATGGCACTAGCACTACAGGCGTTACTATCACGTCCTAATAATCCACCTGAGGAGATGCGTAATACTTCTCTTCCTCCTGTGAGTTCAGGGCTAGAGGTAGCCACTGTAGGTGCTTCTTCCCGAGTTACCCCACCTGTACGTTATGCTGGTTCTCCTGAAAGGTGTCGTGGCTTTTTGAACCAGATCGGTATCCATTTCGAGCTACAACCCCGTTCCTACCCTACTGATAGGGCAAAGGTGGGATTTATTATCACCTTACTCATTGAGAAGGCTCTGAGATGGGCTAATCCGTTGTGGGAGAATGATAATCCATTAGTCTATAACTATAATGCCTTTGTAGCTGCTTTTAGAAGAACTTTTGACCCCCCTGGCAGAAAGGTCAATGCAGCTAGATTACTGTTGCGCCTTAGACAAGAGAACCGAACACTTGTGGATTACGCACTAGAGTTCAGGTCTTTGGCGGCAGAGGTTAAGTGGAATGAACAGGCTTATATAGACGTATTTTTAAACGGATTATCCGATGTAATACTTGACGAGGTAGCGACGAGAGAGCTTCCCGAGAATTTGGAGGACTTAATTTCCTTTATCTCTCGCATTGACGAACGTCTAAGAGAGAGGCAGAACACTCGAGATAGAACCGGTAGACCTTCCTTTAGACTAGCCCCTTCATTTCAAAGTCCTGAAACCAAAACTCCACAGTTTCCAGAACCTATGCAGATAGGCCTTACTCGCCTCTCAGAAGAGGAGAGACAGTACAGGAGAAGGGAGGGACTGTGTATGTATTGTGGAGTCAGAGGTCACTTACGTTTGAATTGTCCCAATCGCCCAGGAAACGCTCGCACCTAAGTTTCTCTAGAGGACAGGCCTTGGGTGTTTCTATTTTGTCCTCTACTCATAACTACAAAGAACACAGGCTTCTATTACCCGTCTCTTTAACTTGGGAGAAGGGAACTTTAGAGACTGTGGCATTGATAGACTCCGGAGCTGCTGAGAGCTTTATCGACCAAGTTTTTCTCACCAAACACGCTATCCCATCCCAGTTAAGGAAGACACCTTTGGCTGTTGAGGCCATAGATGGTAGACCTTTAGTTGAGCCTGTGATTTTCCGGGAGACCACACCTCTTAACTTAACTACTGGTATTCTACACAAGGAGGAGATATCTCTACTACTCATTTCATCTCCTTCTGTTCCCATAGTCCTGGGATACTCCTGGCTGAAGAGACATAACCCCATTATAGATTGGAAATCAGGGGAAATAGTCTCGTGGGGTCAGGGTTGTCAAGAGAGATGTTTAAAGAGAGTGTCACCCCTTTGTATTGTTAACACACTTAATAACTCTACCGACTCTACTAAAGTACAGATACCGTCCTTGTATCTAGATTTAAAGGCGGTATTTGACAAAGGAAAGGCTGATACCTTACCACCACACAGGCCTTTTGATTGCCAAAATTAATTTACTTCCTGGTACTATGCCTCCCAGGGGCCATGTATACCCTTTGTCTACGAATGAGAACTTAGTCTTAGAGGAGTATATTCGTGAAAACCTAGACAAAGGGTTCATTAGGAGATCCTCCTCCCCTGCTGGGGCTGGATTTTTTTTGTTAAAAAGAAGGATGGTTCTTTAAGACCTTGCATTGACTACCGAGGTTTGAAGAAGATAACCATTAGAAATGCCTATCCGATCCCCTTGATCACCGAGCTTTTTGATCGATTAAAGGGTTCCAAGATTTTCACTAAGTTAGACCTCAGAGGTGCTTATAACTTGGTGAGAATTCAGCAGGGACACGAGTGGAAGACTGCGTTCAATACTCGTTATGGGCACTATGAGTATACTGTAATGCCTTTTGGTCTCTGTAATGCCCCGGCGGTATTTCAGGATCTAATTAATGAAGTTCTTAGGGAGTTTCAACATGACTGTGTTATTGTATACCTCGATGATATACTTATACATTCTAGGGATATTGAGACTCACCACGGACAGGTCAGAAGGGTTTTGCACAAACTTCTTCAACATGGCTTGTACTGCAAATTAGAGAAATGTAGCTTTGACCAATCCCAGACTACCTTTCTTGGTTACGTGATTTCTGGAGAGGGGTTTGAAATGGATCCGGAGAAACTCCAATCCATTTTAGATTGGCCTTTACCTAAGGGTCTCAAAGCCATTCAGAGATTTATTGGTTTCTCTAATTATTACAGACGTTTCATTAAGGGTTACTCCTCTATTATTGCTCCTATCACCAATATGACCAGACAAGGGGCTGACACTAAGAATTGGTCTACTGAAGCACTTCTGGCTTTTAAGACTCTCAAGGAGCTGTTTGCTTCCGCACCAATTTTAGTTCACCCTGATACTACTCTGCCTTTCCTACTCGAAGTTGACGCTTCTGAGACGGGTATAGGTGCCATCCTGTCCCAAAGGTTTGGTGTGGATAAACCATTACATCCATGTGGGTATTTTTCCAAAAAATTATCGGGTACTGAGAGCAGATATGACATTGGTGACAGGGAACTCCTAGCGGTTATCATGGCTTTAAAGGAGTGGAGACATCTATTGGAGGGGACTTTGCATCCTGTTACCATTTTGACGGATCATAAAAACTTATCCTATATTGGGGAGGCTAAACGATTATCATCGAGACAGGCCCGTTGGTCTATATTCCTCACTCACTTCAATTACATACTCACATATAGGCCTGGTTCTAAGAATTCTAAAGCTGATGCCTTGTCTCGCCAACATGAACCTTCTGCCATATCTGAGCCGGTTTTATCCTCTATAGTACCTAAGTGTAATATCATCGCTAACACAACTCTCAAAATCCATTCTCCGCTTCTTGATCAGATCAGGAGCTTGCAGCATCTGGCACCTAGACTGACTCCTGCGTCTAGACACTTCGTTCCTCCTGAACTCCAACTGGAGCTCTTACAGTGTCTTCACGAGAGTAAGGTGGCTGGTCATCCGGGCGTTCGCAAAACATATTCCTTGATCTCTAAGGATTTCTGGTGGCCTTCTTTACGGAGGGATATTAAGGATTTTATCGGAGCCTGTGAGGTCTGTACTAAGACTAAACTACCTCATTCGCTTCCTTGTGGTCTCTTACATCCCCTGGAAGTTCCAGAAAAACCTTTCCTGTTTGGCGATGGATTTTATTGTGGATTTGCCTGTTTCGAAAAAGCACACTGTTATTCTCACAGTGGTGGATAGGTTTACCAAGATGGTTCATTTTGTGCCTTTACCTAAACTTCCGACTTCACCTGAATTAGCGGAGATTTTTGCTAAAGAGATCTTTCGCTTACATGGGATACCTTCCGAGATTACTTCTGATAGAGGTTCCCAGTTTGTTTCACGTTTCTGGAGATCATTCTGTTCTCAACTAGGCATTAAATTGAATTTTTCTTCTGCTTATCACCCTCAGTCTAACGGAGCCGCTGAACGTACCAATCAAAAGATTGAACAATATCTGCGTTGTTTTGTTTCTGAACACCAGGACGATTGGGTCGGTCTGATTCCTTGGGCAGAGTTCGCACACAATAATCTTGTTTGCGATTCAACTCGCTCTAGCCCCTTTTTCATGAATTATGGTTTTCATCCTTCCATTCTTCCCTCGGTTCCTTCTTCCCAGGGGGTACCGTCGGTTGATACTCATGTTGCCAATCTGAAGAAGTTGTGGGATCAGACTCGACAAATTCTCCTACATAATTCTATACTGTATAAAAAACACGCTGACAAACGCAGAAGGCCGGCTCCTAGTTTTGTCCCTGGTGATAGGGTATGGTTGAGTACTAGAAACATTCGTTTGAAAGTACCGTCTATGAAATTCGCTCCTCGCTACATTGGACCCTATAGGATCCTGAATCGAATTAATCCTGTTGCGTATCGCCTAGCGCTCCCCTCTGCCTTACGTATTCCTAATTCCTTTCATGTTTCCTTGCTAAAACCCCTGATCTGTAACAGATTCTCCTCCAAGGTCTCCTCTCCTCACTCTGTTCAGGTTGAGGGTCAGGAGGAGTACGAAATCAACTCCATCATCGATTCTCGAATCTCCCGGGGGAGAATCCAATACCTGGTTGACTGGAAGGGATATGGTCCAGAAGAGAGGACCTGGGTACCACAGGAGGATGTCCATGCTCCTCGTCTTCGCAGGGCTTTTCATTCCCGCTTTCCATCTCGTCCCGGTTCCTTCCGCCCGGTTGGCGTTTCTGAGAGGGGGGGTACTGTCAGGGTACCTGTAGTCTCTACCCCTGAGACGGGTAGAGACTTAGACGTTTTTCCATCCAGACGGCATGATTCTCCCGTTCCTCGCGGTCCCCTCGCGCATGTAAACGCCGGCCGCGAGAGAACTATGCCTTTTTGTAACGTGACGCTCAATAGTCGACGTCATGACGCTATTCTAGCCCGACCTGTCAGTCAAATCCCGGACACGAATCAGGTCTCGGCGGAGGCGTGATTAGTCTCTAGAACCAGGGTATTTAAGGGAGCTCTCAGCATTTGCTCATTGCCCTGTCGTGGTTCTAGCCAGCCTAGTCACACAGTGCTCTTGTATTCTCTTGTCTTTTGGTTCTGACCCGGCTTTGTTATTACTTACCTGTCTTCTCTGTTATCCTTGACCCGGCTTGTCTCTCGCTTACCTGTCTTCTCGTTCCCTCGACCTCGGCTTGTCCCTGACCATTCTATACGTAGTATTACGTTAAGTCCGGCCATTCTAAGGTCCGGTATACGTATCTGCTACTCTTTGTACTCTGCGTGTTGGATCCCTGTCCCGATCCTGACAATTATATATAAACGAATAATGAGCCTGTATACATTTCCATCTGCAAAAGTTTGTGGTGGGGATTAGACTCTGATATAGTCATGCTCAATAATGGGACAAGACAAGGATGTCCACTTGTCCCTATGCTCTACATCCTCACTATTGAACCCCTAGCCACAATGATTAGACAATCAAAAGAGATAATGAGAATTAAAAAAAGTAAAAAATCATCAATATAAAATTTCACTTTATGCAGATGATGTAATCCTCACTCTTGCTAGCCCTCAGGTATCAATTCTGACTACACTTAAATGTATACATTATTTTAGTGTAATATCAAACTATAGAACTAACTTGACTAAATGTTACGCCACAATATAACAGGTTTAGAGCTAAATATTTTTTTAAAGAAATATAAATTTAACTGGACTCACAAATTTTTGGATTACCAGGGAATCAGATTGGGATTTAACTGGAATAAAATTATTTAGAATAATTACCCCTCCCTTCTTCAAGAAATAAAAAAATCATTATCCAACTGGAAACCATTATATATTTCATGGATGGGGTGAATTAGCGAAATAAAATATTATTTTATACCTAAACTCGAATATGTGATGCGCTCTATTTCACTGAGAATACCCAAAAAGATCCTCAACGGGTTTCATGAAACTTTTCTGAAATTCGTATGGGGACAAAAAAAAAAAAAAGAATATCTTATAAAATACTTTTTCTAAAGATCTAGACCAAACAGCATGGATAAAAATTGAAAATTAGGTTTTGCAACATTAGAGCCTCCATGGATAATATGGTTAGATCATCCAGCTTTTAAAAAGCTGAATGTTCAAAATACAATTCTAAATTCCCTGCATGTGTAAAATAAAAAAATAAATAGTTGATAAATAAAAATATAATTTATATATATGTGTATATATTCCAAAAGAAAAATAAACGCCAGTGCTGCACTCACGGTCTTTGCAATGAAAACGTATTTATTCCATTCATTAAGTGAAAGAGATCAACGTTTCGGTCCACGCAGGGACCTTCCTCAGGATCAAGTGACATCAAGTGACATGTGTATATATATATATATATTGCCAACAGAATCAGTGAAACACTACAATTTGGTCTACAAGCTGGACACATTGATCTGGTCCTGTTCCAATATCTACAAAAGAAACATCCCAGAACCCCGATAATCTACACACTACAAAAAATACATAAAAATGTAAAAACACCGCCGGGTCGTCCCATAGTCTCTGCAGTACAAGGCCTGCTGGAACCCATAGCTAAGTACCTTGACTACATCTTCAAAGATCCTGTAACGTCTCTCAGCACCTGCATTAGAGACACCCCTGATCTGCTGCAACAACTTAAGCAGATTGAGGAATTCGACGGGGTTCTCATCACAATGGATGTAGGGAGCCTGTACACAATCATTCCACATGAGGAAGGTGTGCAGGCCATGCGGGACCTTCTCACTCACTCTCCAAGCTACAAAGGTCCGTCAATTGAGTTTGCTTTGGAACTGCTTTTGATTGCTTTACAGAACAACTACTTTCGTTTTGAATCACAATGGTACCTCCAGATAGCCGGAACATCCATGGGGGCAGCGATGGCCCCCATGTATGCTAACGCGTATATGTATGAATACGAGATGAAACACATCTTTCAACAATATGGCCATTCAATTGTTAAATATTTTAGATTCATCGATGACATTTTGATTCTGTGGCGAGGCTCTAAAAATGAAGCAATACAGTTTGTACAAAACCTTAACGAGCTACCTACACCGGTAAGACTGACTGCCAACATTGATGAGAGGAGTGTCCAATTTTTGGACGTGGAAATTATGAACATCAATAAGAAGTTGGAATTTAAACTGTTTACTAAATCCACGGATCGCAACACTTTGCTGCGATTTGAAAGTGCTCATCCAAAGCACCTTAAAGAGTCTTTGCCCTATACACAATTTCTGAGGGTATTACGCAACAATTCTCAAAGCTTCCAAGGTGACCTACAATTGGGGGACATGTATAAGAAATTCCAGGCATGCGGGTACCCTAGGAGTATCCTAGATAAAGCTGTATTGAAGGCTAAAACGACGTTGTCTTCACCAACATCCTCTAATAAGAAAATGGTTAACACCAGACCCATTTTTCCTATGATTTTTAACACTGCATCTAAGGAATTGACATCATCCATACGTCGAAATTGGAATATAATTGAAGTTGATCCCACTCTCCCAGATGAGTTACGCCAAAAACCGTTATTCTTTTACAGACGGAACAAAAACCTGCGTGATCTGTTGGTGAGAACTGATCCGCAACATTGCTATAATCCTGCAGCTAAAGAGAGTAAGAATGTTGGGTGCGTTAGGTGTTTGGGATGTGTCACTTGTGGGCACATCATTCCCTCCAAAACCTTCAGTCACCCATGTACTGGCAAAATTTATAAAATCAGACAACGAATCCATTGCAGGACGGATCACGTTATCTATAAGTTGACATGCCCTTGTGGCCTCAACTATATAGGTAAAACAGAGACGGCACTCTGCGAGAGAATTAGGGGCCACAGATCTAGTATCCGGCTTGCCTATCGTGATGGCAAGTTGGACAAACCTGTGGCCCGACATTTTTTGGAACATCAACATCAACTATCCTCCCTGAGATGTGTGGCAATTGAACATGTACCTATATCGGCCCGAGGAGGGGACAGAGGCAGATTCCTGATGCAGCGTGAAATATATTGGATAACACAACTGAACACCTTGGCACCCAAGGGCCTGAACGAAAAATACTCCTTAACAGTTTTTTTGGGGTGATTCAATATGTGACGTGATATAGAATTATTTGTGTACTACTACTGTTAATTAAGAATTCCATATTAATAATGTTTTAAGATAATGATTCAAGGTGGGCTCGCAAAAGCAGGATTTTTTGGGAATATAATAATGACTCATTCATAGCGGTAACATCAGACACTCAATTGTTAATATGGGGATTGTAAAATAGTTTGTGGCACTTGCAATTTTTCACATAGTAATTCCTCATATTTAATGTAATCACATTAATCAGGAACTCATGCAACATTTGTTAAACACGTTTTTTTTTTCCACATATTTATATTTGCTAAGTGATTTAGCATATTTTCACTATTTTTATAATATTTCTATAATATTTTGATTGTTTTTCACTTATTTGTATGAGCAGATTAAAATTTGCTCCTTATGTATAAGATACACTACTGTGCACAGTTAAGCAGATAATCCTTACTAATATGCACATTCTAAGAATAGATTTCACACAGCCCTGGTGCATTAACATATAAATAGGTGTGTTCCCCCTTTGTTTATGTTTCTCTGTACATTTCTCTTCCCAGAAAACCAGCCCGGCTGCGATCAGGTTGCCATGGTGATGTGTAAATAGGAAGTCCGTGGCAATGATGTATTTTGAGCCCTGACAGCACCAGTACACGGGGGATCAACCAATGAGGTAATGTGCCCATGGTTGCCCAGGAAACGTGATGTGCTCAGCGAATCGGAACTCCTTATGGTGGTCACATGACCATACCCGGAAGTACATGCACAGGCAACCTGAGCAATCGGGCGGGAATGGGAAATGACAATCAGCTGTAAAAGTGAGTACTTACCTTGATTTTAGCTCCCTATATAAGTCTGTTTATGTTTTAGAATTTTGTATATGTCCTGATGAAAGCTGAGGGAGAGCTGAAACGTTGAAATTGTACTTTGGAATAAAAGGAAAACTTAATTTGAAAATCCGAGGAGTGCTGGTATATTTTTTTCTATTGCTATATATATATATATATATATATATATATATATATATATATATAGACATATATTATATATTCATAATATATATCTACATATCATATATATATATATATATATATATATATATATATATATATAATGTTATACTAAGTGTATTTTTATATTAATATATGCATATATTAATATAAAAATACACTTATAATTAAATTACACATGTATATATATATATATATATATATATATATTATATATAATAACTATATATAGTGTATATATATATATATATATATATATATATATATATGTATATATATATATATTATAAAATACAAATAATAAGTAAATTAAAATAAATTAAAAAACATAATATTTGTAAATTCTTTTAAAAATTATATATATATATATTATTGAAATTTTATTCTAACTGTATATTGATATTAATATATATATTTATATCAAAATACACTTAGAATAAATTATATATTCATCTATGTATATATAAATAAATCAAAATAATACGAAATATATATATCCATATACAAAATTACATAAATAATTTCATAAATATACACGTAGACTTCAAATATATAAATATGTATATATATTTAAATTCTATCTGCGTATTTATGTAATATTTTTACATAATTAAGTAATTTTATTGATTTCAATTTGAGCAACCTGCCTGACAACCCAGGCTGAAAGTCCAGAGAATTTAATTTGCATTAAACTGTATTTAACTTTGTAACTTTCTATGACACCCTAAAACCTGTACATGAGGGTTACTGTTTTACTCGGGAGACTTCGCTGAACACAAATATTAGTGTTTCGAAACAGTAAAACATATCACAGAGATGATATTGTCAGTGGAAGTGAAGTTTTTTGCATTTTTCACACACAAATGGCACTTTCACGGATGATATAATTGTTGTGATATGTTTTACTGTTTTGAAACACTAATATTTGTGTTCAACAAAGTCTCCGGAGTATAACAGTACTCACCATGTACGGGTTTTATATCGTTTTTGAAGGTTACGGGGTCAAACATAAGGTCCAATTTTTTTACATTGAAAATTGGCAGGTTGGTTATGTTGCCTTTGAGAGCGTATGGTATCCCAGGAATGAGACTCACCCCCATGATGGTGTACCATTTGCAAATAAAGACAACCCAAGGTACAAGGACAACCCATTGCAAATGGGGTATGTTCAGTCTTTTTTAGTAGCCATTTAGTCAAAAACACTGGCCAAAGGTAACGTTCAATTGTTTTTTGCATTTTTAACACAAAAACAAATATAAATGCTAACTTTGGCCAGTGTTTGTGACTAAGTGGCTACTAAAAAAGACTGGACATATACCATATTGAATACCCTGGGTTGTCTACTTTAAAAAAATATGTACATGTCAGGTGTGATTCAGAGATTTATGACAGATAACAGTGTTACAATGTCACTATTGATACATTTTAAAAATATATATTTTGGAAACAGCAATTTTCTATTTGTATTAGCGCTACAACTTGCAAAAAAAAGCAAAAAAGCACATAAAAACTGGGTGTTTTTAAACTCAGGACAAAATTTTTAATCTATTTAGCAGTTTTTTCCATTAGCTTTTGTAGATAAGTAAAAGATTTTTTAAGTAAAAGTCAAAAAACATGTTTTTTTTCAATTTTTCACAGTATTTTTATTTTTTTTAAAGTAAATTATATGACATGATACAAATAATGGTATGTAAAGAAAGCCCTTTTTGTCCTGAAAAAACCCCAGTATATAACTTGTATGTGAATAGTAAATGAGAGAGGAAAATGACAGCTAAACACAAACACCACAAAAGTGTTAAAACAGCCCTGGTCCTTAACGTACAACATCGCAAAAACAGCCCGGTCCTGAAGAGGTTAAAGAGAATATGGAACTAGAATAAACAAAAAACAAATGATGATTTGGTATTTGATACTAAAGCTCTTAAAGATTAAAAAAGCACAAATTAAATACCAATTTCTGATGTAGTTTAAAAAAAAAAATATGTAGCGTCTATTTACTGGCAATGAGCTAGAACACCTTACATTAGAAGCTCCATTCCCATACTTATCAACAAATATTGAAGTGATGTCATAAAGCAAGAAGCACAGACTAACTGCTCATGGCATGTTTTACTAGGTTCTAAAAAAAAAAAAGATTACACCCCAATTCACTCCAGGGTACTATTTAGCCATACAACAAAAAAAAGCTAAATCATTCACTCTATCACTGTCAGATCTCCTGCCTCCGCACCGCTCGCGGTGGCCTTGCTTACCTCGTCACTGCGAGCAGCGGCATCTGGTACCTGTCTGCGGCGCGTGGCTGTCCCCGCCACCGTGCTCCAGACTAACAGCATCCTTATATGTGTGCCAGACCCGGTTATGTGACCCGGCACACAGTGATGACCTTAGAGACCACAAGGGAGAAACTCCTCCCACGCGTTGTGGTTAACACTAATGGGAGGTTAGCCAATCAGACACAGCCTGTGTGTATATAAGCTAACCTCCCCCTTGCCTCAATGCCCTCTTGTGGTCTTTGTTTAGCCCAACAGAGCATTATACTCTGTCTGATTAATTGGATACCGAACTTTGGCTTGTCTTATGTTTACTCGGTTTTGCTCCCTGACCTCGGCTTGTCTCTTCGTGTTTCGTCTCTCTATTTCCCTTTGACAGAAATAGCATATTTTATGTTATATATATATATATATATATATATATATATATATAAACAAAATGTTCAGAGTCTGGCACTCTACCTTTAAATCTTTTTATGTGCAACAAACAGGAACGGCGATGGGATCGGCTATAGCCCCTAACTACGCCAACAGTTACATGTATTCTTATGAACAGAAACATATACTCTCTAGATATCAGTCCAATCTCATTTTGTATCTCCGGTATGTGGATGATATCCTCATGCTATGGTCAGGTCCCCCCTCGTCCTTTGAGAGCATGATCCAAGAGCTTAATACTATTACCTCACCAGTACGCTTTAGCCACTGTTGCAACATCAAGACGATACAATTTTTGGATGTAGAGATCTTCCGCTTCCAGCAATCCATTGGATACACTTTATTCAAAAAAAGTTCGGACCGCAACACGGTACTGCACGCAACAAGCTTCCACCCCAGGGCACTCAAGAGATCACTCCCGACTTCACAATTTCTCAGAGTTCTGAGGAACAACTCAGACATGGATAATACTAAGACACAGATTACGTCGATGCAACAGGCGTTTTTGAAAAGAGGATACTCTCACTCAACATTAAAACAATCACTGGAGAGAGCCTGGGAGATCTATGACAAGCCCTGCACACAGCCCACGACGCTATCCAACAAACCTAAGATTGTCACCCTTCCCTTGTTATACCACACGGCTAGTGACCAAATCGCCAAGGCTATCCGCAGACGATGGGATATACTATCCTCGGACCCTACACTCCACTCGGCTTTTGCACAGCCTCCTCGTATAGCTTTCAAACGGAACCGAAACCTTAGGGACATTCTGGTTCACAACGACTGTCCTGATCAATATGCGACACAAAAAACCCACAGCAAAACTGGTTGCTTGAAATGCACCAATTGCGTCACCTGTGGACATATGCTCACAGGTTCCTCGTTTGCTCATCCACACTCAGGGAAGCGATACCCCATTAAACACCACATTACATGTCTCACCACCCACGTAGTCTATCTAATATCCTGCCCTTGTGGACTATACTACGTGGGAAAAACCGATCTTACGCTTAGAGACAGAATGCGGGGACACCGGTCAGGCATTATGACTGCATTCAGGGACAATAAAACAGAGAAACCGGTGGCCAAACACTTCCTAGAGATAAACCACCGTCTACCCACTCTCAAATTTATAGCCATTGATCACATCCCCCCTCTGTCCAGGGGGGGTGACCGATCCAGGATCCTGCTCCAACGGGAGGCATACTGGACCAAGACGCTTGACACCGTACATCCGAGGGGACTTAATGAATACATCTCCCTCCATGCTTTCTTGGACACTCGCTGAGCCTCTTTATGTCTTTGAACTTTTTCAACTTTTTGAATTTTTTTGAATTTTTTTGCATTTCTTGATATGTGTCTAAAAACTTGGACACCATCATGTCTGCTTGGTACTGATAGGTTTCTATTATGGCCGTCCATGATATTTTTGTACATGTTTGTACATTTATTTCTATTTTTATTCTAACGTATTTTATTTTACTTTATTTTTATTTGTTCATTTTCTCATATATTGTCTGTATATTTTTCACTTCTTTTTTTGTGATATTGATTACTCGTAATCCTAGCATCTCTTTATAACCAGATGCTATATATTTTTCATTTTTAATTTTATAGATTTTTTATCTTTTTATTTTCTTTATTCTTATGTTTATTGTTTACTCTCTACGTCCTGTTCATTCATCTGCCTCTCTTCTACATAATATTGTCTATTGGTAAATTGGGCATTGTCACACGCTCGTTCTGTAGCGCAGGACCCTGTTTGGTCCATTTATATACAACCTTATGTATCCACTTGGATATTGCATACAATCCAGCTTACTAGACGCTATATGGGATTTCCTGTCTTGTCACCTTTCCTCCTTCTTCACTCACTACCACTCCCTTAACTCTACACCTAGCACTTGGCTCCCAGCCTACTACCACCAGCTGCATAACATCTCTCCACACGTCACTTCACTACCTTTCCAGTTCTTTACTCACTCTCATATACATCGCTAAGCACTTCAGGACCTCTCTCTATAGATCCGTTCATGTGTACATTGTTTTGGTCACGTTTTGTTTGTATGTTCTTATGTTTTACCACTTTTTGTCACATATCCCCTGCCCTTCCCATCTTTTGACACTCTCTGCCTCCTGGGTCCTCTGTCCTTTTGCACTTGCCCCTTTTGACTAATATTCTCTATGATTCTCGTCTTGTACTTAACACACACACGCATCGTGCTGTTCATCACTGGATGAACCAATCTGCAGGATTAGTATGTCTATTCATAACAGTACACGCCCAACCCAATATTTGGTTTTATTAATGAATATCCTCTTCCCATATATCTTTAACTGGCACAATTTTTACACTTCACACACATCATGGAAGTCTTTGCCCACACTTGGTTCCCTGGGTTACTTAGACGCACGCTCACGTCCTTTTTCCGTTCCGTCGCACTATTGGTGACGTCACTACACACCGACGGAATCGCCAGTGCGGGTTTGGCAATCACAGCTCATCAAGCACACATGGCTTTCGGGTGCACATCTTATTCAGGGTAAGTAATCACTCCTTAAACTTTTAGGGTATATAAAGATATGTTTGTACTTGATTTTGTATCTTGATAAAGACCTGCGGGTCGAAACGTCGATTTTCTTCACGATTTTCTTCACGGAATAAATTGCTTAAAACAAGTCCTCTAGAGTGCTCTCTTCTCTTTTTGTATATATATATATATATATATATATATACCATAGTGAGATATATATGTGTTTGTGTGTGTCTGAAATTAGCATATCTATTTTCATCCACATGTTTCTAATTGTGTTAATTCTATATCTACTCCCCATTCAACATACACATGTTTCAAGCCTCTATTATTTTCTTCCCTTTTTATGTATTTTATTTCATTGCTAACTTTCATTGTTGATTTTCTTCTTAACAACACTTGCCCCATAGCTTAATGTATGTACAACATTATTGCTATGGAAACCTTTCTCTCTGTTCTACAAAGTGGAACAATACCGAGGACACAAGGGTCAAGGGACAATGAATGCATAGTTCCATTTTTCCTAGAATAAAAAGGGTTTGATAGAAATAAGTATTTTCTATGTATGGCTCCATGTCTTTTACTGTACACATACATTTCTTCAGTTTTGCTTTGATAAATATGGCTTAAGGGTCTCTAAAATAAATACAGTTTTTGTGGTCTATGGATAATACGCCCAAATATTTATTCTCATATATATTTAGTTTATCAATCTTGGCTTTTATCCTTCACATAACGTTTCCAGAATGTTGATAGAGTTCTACACATCGTTATGAAATATGAATATATTATTTCTATTCATCTACTTTTTATTTTGAAGATTAAGCATATGTATTGGGTTATTGACAAAATCTAAATGAAGGTTTGCTTTGTGAATGTTTAATGACAATAATTCCATCTCAGAAGTAGGAATATAATACGTTCATTTAATTTGCATATAGTAATATGTTTCTTGTGCATAATTTAGGGGATGAGTTTGAAGTTTGTTGTTTCCATGACTGCAACTTTCTGAATCAGTAAGAATGAAGTCTGCTAACTTTGTTCATATCTGGGCTTTCTATCGTTGTTGAAAATGCATATTTTTTTCACTGGAGTTTTAGTTCAGTTAAGTCAAAAGGGGTCTAAAAAAATGTCCTATTGTCTTTCGCTGGTTGCTGTCAATCTGAGCAATCTAAGGAGGCCATTGGACAATGAATCACATGATAATTAACATGCCTCCCAGAATAAGCAGCAGCATTGAGGGTTCTGAAAGAACAGCTACCAAATGTAACAGGCGTTGATTTTAATTCCATAAGGAAACACTCCAAGCACCATAACCACAACATCCAGCTACAGTGCTTATTGTGCCAGTAATGACCTGGTGCCGTCCTAAGATGTTGCAATGTTTTAGTATGGTTTGCCAAGTTACCATGGTCCTGCTGGGTGACTATGTCTGCATTTAGTATTTTACTGTAGGAGAATTCAGATAGTTGTGTAGATTAAATCACAGCCACTCAGGGCCGTACATCAGCTGAGCACTCTCAGCCAATAAGCATTGACCTTCATCACATGTACATCACTATACAGATACATCCAGCTTCTCATTCAGGTTGCGAAGGATGCATACTAAAGCAGTTTGGCATTCTAGCGTGGGTTGACGCCAGGGCACTCCTGAAACCATAACCACTACAGCAGGCTTGGATTGTACCTTTAATGGAATCAGTTCCTACATTATTGCATGCTGTGAAACTGACATATCTTGTTAATGCTACAAAAATTGAGTAGTTCTTGATCTATGTTCATGTTGTATTTTCAGACATTTGTAAAGAATGTATGTAGTTAAAACACAATATTTACTTTTAGAAATTTTGTCTGCTGACATAACACTGTGACTTAGAATTCTGGACACAAATAAACACTTTCTATCATATTCGTCTATTGTGGTTTTCATATGGAAGTCCGCAAACAGAGACCGCCCGTTGCCACGATTTCTCTGGAACGATTTTGGGCTTCTACCTCGTGGACGGCCAGTCAAAAGTTTACCTCGATGGCAATCCCAAACCACCAAACCGATCGGAGCGCTTTTTGAATATGATAGGCACTCATATGTATTTTGGGGGTACTTTGGGGCTGTTTAAAAAATGTTATACTTTTCTGTACCTGGGAGATAATTGAGTTGGTACAGTTCCTGACTCAATTATCTCTCAGGCACAGGGGAGGAGTTTACTGTGTGTATAAATTGAGAGTGCTTGCCTGCATTAAACAGATCTACTCCCAGCATTCAATCTTGGCTAATGTGTGTGGGGGGGAATGCTATTACAGCTATTATCACTACACATCTCTACTCTCTGCAGGAGAGCTTTGATCACTGGAAGCTGGATCCAGGGTAGGAAGCAACAGCGAGACCCCAGCTAAGCATTCAGAGGCTAGGGTCTAAAGTGCAGATAGTGTCCCGGCGATAGCTAGGAAGTGTGTGTGTGTGTATATGTGTGTATGTGTATATATATATATATATATATACAGTTGCAAGAACAAGTATGTGAACCCTTTGGAATGATATGTATTTCTGCACAAATTGGTCATAAAATGTGATCTGATCATAATCTAAGTCACAACAATAGACAATCACAGTCTGCTTAAACTAATAACACACAAATAATGAAATGTTGCCATGTTTTTATTAACACACCATGCAAACATTCACAGTGCAGGTGGAAAAATTATGTGAACCCTTGGATTTAATAACTGGTTGAACCTCCTTTGGCAGCAATAACTTCAACCAAACGTTTCCTGTAGTTGCAGATCAGACGTGCACAACGGTCAGGAGTAATTCTTGACCATTCCTCTTTACAGAACTGTTTCAGTTCAGCAATATTCTTGGGGTGTCTGGTGTGAATCGCTTTCTTGAGGTCATGCCACAGCATCTCAATTGGGTTGAGGTCAGGACTCTGACTGGGCCACTTCAGAAGGCGTATTTTCTTCTGTTTAAGTCATTCAGTTGATTTACTTCTATGCTTTGGGTCATTTCCTGTTATACACATACACACATTCTGTTCTCACTATACATGCTGCATCCACTACAAAAAGACACACTATGCATCCACTACACACACTGCATCCATTAGGCACACATACACACTACACACATTGCATCATTACCCAAACATACTGTGCATTAATTACAAACACACTACATCCACTTCACACACTGCATCCTCTACACACACACTGCATCCACTTTACACACTGCATTCACTTTACACACAATGCATCCACTTTATACACACACTGTAGCCACTACTACACAGAGACACTCTGCATCCACTATACATGCACACTCTCTTCATCCACTACACACACACTACATTCACCGCACACACACACTGCATTCACCGCACACACACCGCACTCACTACACACACACACGGCATCCAATCCACTTGTGGGCGGACTCATGATGAGCCCTGTGGGTGGACTCAGGAGTGAGCCCTGAGAGTCCAGGCCTTGAACTGTGTAAGGGGCCCAACATTTTTTGATGACAACTATGTGAGGAACTAGACATTCCCTAATATGCAATATAGAAACGGAAGGTTAACCACTCAAGCAGGTGATGCAGAGGGTTTAAAGTTTATTGTACTGTATTTTCTTTGTGGTTGGTTGCCAGCCAACAAACTTTAATTTCACTACAACACCTAATAGTTTGCCTGCCTGACTATTTTATCATTGTGCTACAATACAGAGACCAATTGCAAAGTGCTTTTATATGTATAGAGATGGCTTGTGATATGGCAATGGCGGCCTTGTAACTCTGGTGCGAGGACAAGTAACAATGGATACAGGATAAAAGAGAAAGAGGAGGATTCTATTAGCACATATAATGCTATCTGTAGATGTATAGGGTGTGATAAGTGGCATCTAATCTCATCAAAGGACCCACAACCTCTTTTTAAGTGCTGAACCATATGTTTTAGTAGGTGCCCTTTTTAGGAGAGGATTCAGCACAATTGCACTGACCTACAAATAATGCTTTCTCAAAAAAAAAAATTATACAAATATGTACATTTAGTTTAAAAGTGAATTAAAAAGAAGTATGTGGTGCCCACAAAATAGCAAGGATTGTAGAATACTGAAAATAAATGAAATTCTACATATAAACTTTATATAAAGCTTTGTGTTTGACACTGCTTCAAATCGACATGTTACTGTGTTTCCTAACAGGACACATCTACCACATTGGAAACTCAAGTATTTAACAGCAAATGTTAATGCTACATTACAATATCACATATACATATATATTGGGGATTACTAAACTGCTGCTCTCTTCTGTGACCAAAATAATTAAATGATGTTAGAAATATGCATACAGGGTCTTGTGAAACCTCAGCATTTAAATAGAGTGTACCTATTAGCCCAATCCACATAGACTTAAAAGACCACTATAGTGCCAGGAAAACAAACTAGTTTTCCTGGCACTATAGTGCCCTCAGGGTGCCCCCACCCTCATGGCCCCCCTCCCGCCGGGCTGAAGTGGGAGGAAGGGGTTAAACACTTACCTTTCTCCAGTGCCGGGCTCCCTCGGCGCTGGGGACTCTCCTCCTCCTTCGGTTGTCATCGGCTGAATGCGCATGCGCGGCAAGAATCAGTCAATGCCTTCCTATGGACGCTGGCGTCTTCTCACTGAGAAAATCACTGTGAGAAGCGCGGAAGCGCCTCTAGCGGCTGTCAATGAGACAGCCACTAGAGACTGGATTAACCCATATGTAAACTCTGCTATGTTTACAGCAGGCAGGGTTAACCCTAGATGGACCAGGCACCCAGACTCAGTGGCGTACTAAGGGGGTGGCGGCCCGCCCCGGGTGCCACTGACTAGGGGGGTGCCATGACGTCCGGTGTCATGTGTCACCCCCCGGCCCCCATCATTCTGCTGCGCACAGCCGCAGCACCTTTGCGGCCCGGCAGGACTTACTACAGATGGATGAGAAGGGGAGGAGTGTTGCGGGCCGCGGCGTCGCGCAACGTGATGACGTCGTGCGCAGCGCCGTCAGCCCGCCTTCACGGATCTTCAGCAGATGGATCCGGGCGGTGAGGCACCCAGTCGGTCAAGGCATCAATAAAATGTAAGTAGTCATTTTATGTGATTGGGCTAAATTAATATGGATTAATTAAAGAATTAAAGGGGAGGGAGGTTTAATTAAGGGGGGTGTGTATTAATTAAGGGGGGTGTATTAATTAAGGGGGGTGTATTAATTAAGGGGGTAGTGAGTATTAATTAAGGGGGGTGTATTAATTAAGGGGGATGTATTAATTAAGGGGGTGTATTAATTAAGGATGTGTATTAATTAAGGGGGGAGTGAGTATTAATTAAGGGGGTGTATTAATTAAGGGGTGTATTAATTAAGGGGGAGTATTGATTAATTAAGGGGGAGTATTAATTAAGGGGGAGTGAGTATTAATTAAGGGGGGTGTGGATTAATTAAGGGGGGTGTATTAAGGGGGTGTGGGTTAATTAAGGGGGGTGTATTAATTAAGGGGGGAGTGAGTATTAATTAAGGGGGTGTATTAATTAAGGGGGTGTATTAATTAAGGGGGTGTATTAATTAAGGGGGGAGTGAGTATTAATTAAGGGGGTGTATTAATTAAGGGGGTGTATTAATTAAGGGGGTGTATTAATTAAGGGGGTGTATTGATTAATTAAGGGGGGAGTATTAATTAAGGGGGGAGTGAGTATTAATTAATGGGGGTGTGGATTAATTAAGGGGGTGTAGGTTAATTAAGGGGGGTGTATTAATTAAGGGGGTGTGGATTAATTAAGGGGGTGTATTAATTAAGGGGGTGTATTAATAAAGGGGGAGTGAGTATTAATTAAGGGTGGTGTATTAAGGGGGAGTGAGGATTAATTAAGGGGTGAGTGGATTAATTAAGAGGTGAGTGGATTAATTAAGGGGGATGTATTAATTAAGGGGAGTGAGGATTAATTAAGAGGGGTGTATTAATGGGGGTGTGGGTTAATTAAGGGGGGTCTATTAATTAAGGGGGGTGTATTAAGGGGGTGAGGATTAATTAAGGGGTGAGTGGATTAATTAAGGGGTGAGTGGATTAATTAAGGGGTGAGTGGATTAATTAAGGGGGATGTATTAATTAAGGGGGTGTGGATTAATTAAGGGGGTGTATTAAGGGGGAGTGAGGATTAAATTGGGGGTGTAATAATTAAGGGGTGTGTGGATTAATTGAGGGGGGTGTATTAATTAAGGGGGTGTGGATTAATTAAGGGGGTGGAGTAATTAAGGAGGGTGTATTAAGGGGGAGTGAGAATTAAAGAGGGTGTATTAATTAAGGTGTGTGTGGATTAATTAAGGGGGTGTATTAATTAAGGGGTGTGTGGATTAATTAAGGGGTGTGTTGATTAATTAAGGGGGTGTATTAATTAAGGGGGAGTGAGGATTAATTAAGGGGGTGTATTAATTAAAGGGGGGTGAGGATTTATTAAGGGGGGTGTATTAATTAAGGGGGGTGTGGATTAATTAAAGGGGGCTGTGGATTAAAGAATTAAAGGGGGAGGTTTAAATAATGGGGGTGCAGGTTTTTTTGGATTAAGGGGGTTGCAGTATTCTATTTATTAAGGGAGGATGTGCACTGCAGATTTTTGTTTTTTTTGTTAAGGGGGTGTGCAGGGTTTTTATAAGGGGTGTGTGCAGGTTTTTTGTTATTAAGAGGGGTTGTGCACGTTTTTGTTTTTTATTAAGGGGGTGTGCAGGGTTTTTTATTAAGGGGGTGTGCAGGATTTTTATGTGTAGGGAGTGAATGAAATTTATGTGATCGGGGTGCAGGGTTTTTATGTGTAGGGAGTGTATGAAATTTATGTGTTCGGGGTGCAGGGTTTTTATATGAAGGGCGAGACAAGGGGCTTTGTAGAAAGGGGCAGGGCAGGAGTTTTCTAGAAGGTTCTCACCAGCCCCTTTCTACAAAAGCACTGGTCTTCCCCCTTCTACAAAACTGGCGCATTTTACAAATTTTACAAGCAGTTTACAAATTTGTGCAATAAATATTATTGAAAACATTGAAAAAATATGTGGGTGTTTTCTTACATTTTTATTATCGGGGGGGGGGGGGGGGGGGGTCCGCCCCGGGTGCCAAATGCTCTAGGTACGCCCCTGCCCAGACTACTTGATTAAGCTGAAGTGGTCTGGGTGCCTATAGTGGTCCTTTAACAAGAAAATAGTGAAAAATAGAAGGTACCCAATCCCTCTAGACCTAAATAAGCTGATAGAAGGTACCCAGTCTATCTGGCCTTAAATACTACTTAATAATAGGTCAGAGGGTGCGCAATACCTGTCCCCTGTAACACTTTTATTTCAAAGGAAATGTCAAATGCTCTTCGAACTGCTCGGTTGATGAAAGTAACACTACTAGCCTCTTCAGACCATATGGCTGGTTTCACTAGGTGTAGCAATGGTGCCTAGAATTTGAATATTTTGGTCCCACTTGTCCACTGATAGTGCTAGCATTAAATACTGGTAATACAGTCACAAAATTACACTTACAGTAAATCAAAACATTTTATCTGCCATTATATAGTAGTAAATAGGGCTTAGTACCCAGAAAGATGTTAGTAAGGATTCAGCCCTATATAGGCTGCATTTCATGATTGTTAATGATAATTATCAGTGGCTATCTGCCATAACTTACTCTAATATGGTCATGAAATCTGGTTAGAACTATATACACTGATACAACATTAAAACCACATGCCTAATATTGTGTAGGTACCCCTTGTGTTGCCAAAACAGCTTTGATGCTTAAAGGCATGGACTCTATAAGACCTCTAAACATGTCGTGTGGTATCGGCATCAAGACATTAGTAGCAGATCCTTTAAGTCCTACAAGTTGCGAGGTGGGGCCTCCATGGATTGGATTTGTTGTTTAAACACATCCCAAAGATGCTCAATGGGATTTAGATCTTGGAATCTGAAAACCAAAGCAACTTCTAGAACTCTTTGTCGGCTTCCTCTAACCATTCTTTAACAATCTTTGCAGTTGGCAGGGTGCATTATTCTGCTGAAAGAGGCCAATGCCATCAAGGAACACCATTGCTTTGAAGAGATGTACTTTGTCTGCAACAATCTCTAGGTAGGTGATATGTGTCAAAGTAACATCCACATGAATGTTAGGACCCAAGGTTTCCCAGTAGAACAATGTCCAGAGCATAATACTGCCTCTGCCAGCCTGCCTTCTGCCCATCGTGCATGTTGCTGCCATCTCTTCCCTAGGTATGACACACCAGGCCATACACATGATTTAAAAGAAAGCATGGTTCATCAGACCAGGCAACCTTTTTCCATTGCTCCGTGGTCTAGTTCTGATGCTCACATCCTCATTGAAGGCACTTTTGGCAGAGGACAGGGGACACTGTGTGTTTTAGCCTTTGCTCCCCACGTGCATCAATAAGCCTTGAGCGCACATGACCCTGAATCCTGTCTTTCCTCCAAACCACTTTTGGTAGGTTAGGTACTAACCACTTCTTATGGGGACACCCCACAAGACTTGCCAATTAGGAGATGCTCTGACCCAGTTGTTTAGCCATCAATATATGACCCTTGTCAAGGTGCCTTAGATCTTTTTGCTTGTCTATTTACATGCAAAATATTCCACCCCTTGACAGGTACCATTATAACAATATAAGCAATGTTATACACTTCACCTGTCAGTGGGTTTAACATATGAAGATCAGTGTAGTTGTTGTTAGGGGCACTGCTTTATAAAGAAAAATAGTTTTAGTAATAATTAGTAAAAATGTGACACAAAGGGCTTATTTATAGGCATTAATACTGCGTTTGTATTAGTATATCTAAATGTACTGTGTCTCTGTACTGCAGCCCTATAAATTGTAAAGCACTGCATGATTTGTGTTTATTTATATGAATGGTTTCAGAGTAGGTGGTTACTATAGCGTTTTTTCTTAGGATTTATTCTTTTCTATTTCAACAGCTATTTTTATAGTTCTTCATTGTCTTTAATCAGTTTCAATTTTAACTTATTGTAGCAGCTTATTGTAGTTATTCTGGTGAGTATATTAGCTCCCTTCAGGAATTTTCATGTAAACACTGCCTTTTAAGAGAAAAGGCACTGTTTACATTTCCCCTAGGGAAACCTCCAAGTGGCCCCAAGGGACACCCCAATTGGGAAAGCATTGGATTGGCTAAAAATCTGCAATTTTGATTGTCAACAAGGGGGCGGGGCCAGAAAATAAGAGGGGAGCTGAAAATAAGTTGTGTTTTAACCCATTCTGAGGGGACTAAGGGGGGAGGGGGGGGGGGCAAGCCACCTAAATGGTGGGTTTTCACTAGAGGGTCAGGAATACATGTTTGTGTTCCTGACCCTATAGTGATCATTTAACTGCATATGCATGTTTAAATAATATAGGATGAAATGTGCAAACTCTTGCATTTAGATTTTACGGTAGAGGAAAACTCCATGCATTTTATGATATTAAACATTGTTATCATTATATGAAGATAATGGAATTCTTGTGAAAAGCGTTCCAAGCATATTACAAAACCTTGAACATTGCTGTATATGTGGAAATGAATAGCCTTGATCTTAATAACATGCTTTAAGGTACCAGATAAATGTTTTAAATGGTTTGTTATAAACAACATGAGGTCATGCTTGACGTCTATCGTATATAAGGAAATAATCGGTTGTTTTCCAGGTAAGAAAAATAATACAACACATTTTAGGGAAATAATATTAATTTAAAGCACTTTTATGGTGGACATATGATTTGTAATTTCTTCGTCTGCAAAGATTTCTGAAGTTAAAGTCAGCATCTACAATATACCTGTATAATGCTATACATAATTTTCAGCCACAATATCAACCTTGAATGGCAAAATGTATGTTACACATCACATGTTTTGTGGACCCAGGACATACTTGAAAATGAGAGAAATCTCATTGTATCCTTTCTGGTAAAATAGTTTATAAATAATAAAAAAAAGAGTTAAGTTGTTAACAGAAATAGACTTGAAATCTTGAAGTTAGAAATAGATAATGTGTTCTGTGCTCTTTATCTGCTTTAGAGAGTGCCAAGGAGATTAACCCCTTAGTGACCAGGCCATTTTTAAATTTTATTACCGTTAAGGACCAGGGCTCTTTTTACATTTCTGCAGTGGTTGTGTTTAGATGTAATTTGCCTCTTACACATTTATTGTGCCCATACATATTATATACAGTTTTTTCTTGCTATAAAATGGTCATTCTAAAGATACTATTATTTTCATCATATCATATAATTTACTAGAAAAAAAAGTAAAATATGATGAAAAATGGAAAGAAAAACACAGCTGGCCATCATACATCATTTTTCAAGTCGGCCAATGTAATTCACCCCCATCAAACCGTATGTTTTTGAAAAGTAGACACCCTAGGGCATTTCACATAGTGGCATTTTAACACTTTACATGCACTAATTCTACCACAAGTCTCTGTCAAACATTTGGGTAGTCATTTTTTTTGTGGTGTTATTTTTCACACACATTCTACTTTAGGCATAGATTCTCAGCTCCTGTTAGGTGTTACTGCCAAAGGACACCCTAATATGTGTTCGGCAACATCTGTCGAGTACAGCGATAGCACCCATGCATGGGTGTGTCGGGTTCTCTGGGGGGTGCAAAGCAAAACGTCTTATATGCGTTTTTCAAATTTTACATATCTTGTTTGCCTATCTTCTTTTTGGGGGCCTTATCACATATCCCAATGTATTTTCTTGCCATAAGCGTGCATATATTTGAAAAGTGGACACCCCACAGTATTGTATATGGAGTGTTTTGATGCCTTAGATGCAATCGCTTTAGTCAAAAAATTGAAGAAAGTCTGTGGAGGTAACTGTTCAATTTTCATTTTTGAACACACATTGCTTTTTGACTGTGATTTAGGAGAGCCTGTTCTTGGTTATTGCAAGAAAACACCCCAGG
Organism: Pelobates fuscus; assembly: GCF_036172605.1. Taxonomy (NCBI): domain Eukaryota; kingdom Metazoa; phylum Chordata; class Amphibia; order Anura; family Pelobatidae; genus Pelobates; species Pelobates fuscus. The sequence goes on along the minus strand of NC_086318.1, from coordinate 401,086,755 downwards.
TTGTTTTCTGCAAGGCCTCCTTAGTACACCCATGCCCCCCATGCATAGGTTTGCCAGGATTTTGGGAAGGTAAGGTTTAAATTGTATGACTTGCAATTTGAGTTGAAATTGAGAGTATTTCTTCCCATAGGCCTATCTTTAGCTTGGGGCTTATCACATACCCCAGTTTTATATATTGCCATGAAAGTGCACATACCTGAAACGTAGACACCCCGAGGTATTGTATGTGGAGTGCTTTGATGCAATTTTTTTTAGCCAAACAAAAAAAATTGAAGAAAGTGTGTGGAGGAGGTAACTGTTCAATTTTCATTTTTACACACACATTGCTTTTTGACTGTGATTTAGGAGAGCCTGTTGTTGGTTATTGCAAGAAAACACCCCAGGTTGTTTTCTGCAAGGCCTCCTTAGTACACCCATGCCCCCCATGCATAGGGTAAATGTAACAAAAACCCCAAAAAATAAAAAAAATGGAAAAAAAAGACACAAAAAAAAACCTGAACGGCAAATGTAAGAAAAAAATAAAAATTGACCAGTGTGTGGTATCGTTTGAAGCAGTCCCCAATGCAGAGTCCAAGCTGTCCAGGGCAATCAGGACAGTTATATACAGTATCTTTTCTCTGCCCCCTCTTAAAACAGACTCTGCATCTTTTTGAGGGATTCTGCTTTGCCGCAGTAGGGGAATTTAAAAAATAAAATGTGTAGCCCCAACTCTGCTCTCTCCCATCACCGCCCGGAGAGCAGGTGTATCACGGTACAAAATCCCTGAAATGATCTGGAGCTGAAACTGTAAAAAACTCAGTTGCATCCCGGGGTTAGCTTTTTTGTACAACAAAAAAGCATTGTGGGTTGCAATCTGCATTAGGTAGATTGCAACCTTTTTGTACCAGGCCCTTGTCTTCCATATAATTAGATAGGGCTGCAGCAGCTTTCAAAATCAGGGTCGGAGTCTGACATAGACGCGTCAGACTCAAGCGCAAAGGTGGCATATGCCTGTTCAGCGCTGGTTGACTTCCGTGACCCATGTGACATGATCACAATCACTTTACTTAGTGACCTGTCACAAAAAATCACACAAAAAATTAACCCCATAAAAAATGAACAGACAGCAAAATAAGTGCTGCTGTGCAAGAGCCACTGATTATAGTGATCACTGGCAAGATATGGGTTAATGGCTCTGAAAAGAGCCTTTGGGTCTCAAGATTGTACAAATCCCTACCTAAAAATACCTAAATCTCTAAATCTCTCTAGCTAAAACACAGATCTCTCTCCCCCTCTCACTAAAACACAAGTGAAGAGACGGAGGGAGACCCACAGTAATCAGACAAATGGGGAACACACTTGGAATAAAATTGCTAATGGGGCAAGCTGCGATTGGATGACCCCAGCCTGCCCCTATGATGAGGCAGGCAAGAGATGCCCCATGATTCACTGCCTTTAGAAAGGGGTGTGTGGTTAATATTGATTATTCTATTTATTTTATATTTATTTTTTTCATATATATTATTATATAGGCGCTGAGTGCCTGGACCCCTCGAGGCACTCAGCACATGCAGAGCATCACTGCAGTACTATCAGAGCTTCCAGCGCTCAGAATAGCTGCAGACGTATCAGGTACATCCAAGGTCATTATGGACTGTTTTTTGCCGGACGTACCTGATCCGTCTGCGGTCAGGAAGGAGTTAAAGGATATATGAATGTACTAAGACACTGAAAGTTGAAAATGTATTTAACAGCACAAAGGGATTTAGCTATATATCATTGCTCCAAGCATTAAAGAGAATGTTTCATATACATAAGTATTTTTGCTTGATTTACAAGTTATACAATGTGACCATATGTAGACTGGCAAGGACTAAGAAAGGACTAAGAGTGGCACTAATGTGCTGCTAAAATTTTAATAATTTGGCCACTAGATTTTATTTGTAATTGTGCAATTTAATATTGGTAAATTGTGTATATTTTGGTCATTTCCAGAGCATGTTCAAATATATATTTTTTTCGTGTGAATTATTTTATACTTTTATACTTATATTATGTAACGGGGCTTCCTATTGCTATTGACTCGATCCAAAGTCTTCCACCAGGAGCCAAACGTAGTGGTTATAGCCTTTATTACAGTGCATCGTCTTCATACCCAGAACTCAGCCTGAAGCTTGATTCAGGAGAATTCAGTTTCACCCAAGAACAAGTTGAGATGTGTTTAAGGGGGAAAGTAGGACTCACTTTCATGTAGGGGAATCCGAATCAGGCTGAGTGTTGTGCGTGTATAATATTTGAGTTTGTGGAGAGGTTTTTCTTCTCCCATCCTCCAGCTTACTTTTTGGTAAAAAAGGGTGTTATTGCTGCTGATCCAGTGGAGGCCATTCCCTGGTGGTCCAGTGGGGATGCGTTGATCACATTAGGAGCGCTATCACAGTTCCAGCACTCAGTCAATGACTCAGAATGCTAATTGCATCACTATGAATCATCAACAAGAGCTGGGGGCTGATGAGGAAACTCTTAAAGTGATCTGTACCGGATAGAGGTACAGACCATAATGCTACCTTGAGGTAGCGAGGGGGTCAGCATTTGTCTGGCTTGTTTTGTACTGAGTACACTTTCTCAAGAAGAAGGCAACATGTGATTTTGATATTTCATCTATTATTATTTTCATGTTTATGCTGCCACCATATTCAGCAACACTTAACAATTATATGCAATGGGGAGGCATAGTAAGCAATTTACAAACAAAATAATGTTAAGAGAAGACGGACCATGTTCAGAGGAGCTAACAACATATTACTTGTTTGTCTTTCTCAATATCCTCTTACCTTGATTTTTTTTTTTTAATCTTATTTCTTTATTCCCAAATATCTTCAATTGGGAAATCACCAGACCTGAATCCATTCAACCTCAACCACGTCTGTGATCCTCAGCTAATATTCCTGATTTTTACTATGCTGATTAAGTGTTCTTATTCTAGCCACAAGCTTCAGTGAGTGTTTAAGTCACGTACTTAGTGTGCATCTCTGTTATTTTCTGTATGCTACTGCTGTGTAAAAGGGATTTCTTGAAATCATGTATTATTGCTATTTTTTTCTGAAAAAGAAGTGTTGCATTATATTATCAGAAAAGTTTGAGAGAAAATAAAACCATATGTCAAAAGAAATTTTGTTCGGGTTTGAACTATTAATAATCTAGGAGAATACAGATCTACAGGGTGCCGTTGATTACTGCGGTTTGAATTGATTTAGAAATATACCTGATGTGAAGTTTTATACATTTGCATTTTTTTTTTTTTTTTTTTTTTTTTTTATAAATCATCTATCTGAAATTGAAAATGTGCCATTTCAGATTTGTGTTCAGTATGTAATTCCTCCATGTATCACTATGTAAGCTTCTAATAATGAACTGCAATATCTACAAATCATTTTGGAATTCTATACAGTTCTTACTTGATGTTAGTGGACTGGCCCACAGATGAATTCTACTTTTTTGTTTGCTTTATGTCAGAAAACTATTTTTGATTAGGGTTGTTTTTCTCACTATAGATATTTATCAACTGCCTTGACTACCAGCATTTCAGAAGTTGTTCACTGTAATAGTTCTCTGCACAGCTATATACTGCATGTCAGTTGGCTCATGACATTAGCTAAATTAAAGTTTCAACCGTAAATGGTGGATTGACCACAATGCTATGTTTTAATTGGCATTCATGACTATGTATAGATAGATAGATAGACAGACAGACAGACACACACACACACAGACAGATAGATAGATATATAGATAGATAGATACTATTCTATAGCCATTTATATTTATCTTACTTTTATGAAACAATGAACAATACCAGGTACTCAAAGTGATGAAGGATTAACATTAGGAAAATAAAACAATAAAATAACAAAATCATTTATATCACAACATCTGAAAATGCCCATTCAATGGATACAAAGGTCAGAGACCTTGCTATAGGACTTGGATGATTGGTGTACTAGACATAAGTAGAAGGACAATCTGTCATCCATAGTTCTACCAAGGCCCTGAAGGCAGTTGGGTAAATGAAGACAAAAGCTTCTGTTTTGGCTTGGTTCAATTGGGAACTGACATAGATAATATGGAAGGGGAGGGCCCTTGGTGGGCACATAACAAATTAAGGGGTTGTCTCCTTGGAGAGGACTGCAACTAACTGGATAATTAGTGTGGCAGGGAGAAGGGGCCTTTTCTTACCTTATTGGGGCCCTTCCAGCCTGCCAGCCTGCTTTCTCCTCTACAGGTTTTTACGCCCTTTCTGCCATGAGTTTTGAGTTTCGCCTCTCGATTGTCAGAGAGGTTAGTTGCCTGGTGCAAGGCCTGCTTAGTTGACCTCACAGCCCTGCCCAGTTTAGTTTTACAACTCTCCTGTGATAACTGTAATTTACTTCGGCCTGGCGGCACCACTGTTCTGCTGAGAGAGAGTTATGTCCTATTTCCCCTTTCCTGCCAGAGGGTGAGGCTCCAGGATAGAGGATGCAGAGATGGAGGACTGTAGTTCTGGCAGTTTTTTTGGTCGCACTGTTTCCCCCTCCAAGTGTTGGCAAACCTTTCCAGTGTGTCTAGGGAAGATACTGTGGCCGAACATCTCCCCTGAGGTCAAATATGCCTCTGCTTGGGCAGAAGGAATGGTGGCTCTTCTGCAGGACTAGATGGGAGCCACATCATCTTGTGGTCTGAAGCATATATTGGTAGTTAGGACCTCTGTGCCATCACCCAAGTCAGTTAATCTTTTAATTATTGTTCATTAAAGCAACCAGTGATGGTTTTACCTTCCAATCTGTTGTCTATGTCTCCTTTCTATATAGGGGGAGGTTTGGGAATGGTAAGGAGGTTGGGTTTGTTATGGGTTTTTTTTATCCATCAAGTTGCATGTAGGGGCAATATGATCTACCCACTAGAGAATGGTTTAAGGTTCTGTCAACAATATTACATTTATTACATTAAAAATGAGTGGAACTTTGTAATATCGATAGTAATTTGGTAACAAGGATTATGTAAATCTATGGGGAACTGGATACAAGTAGCTAAAGATCTAATGTTGTGAGTCTGGCTCTCTTTCTATCTAACACTATCCACATAGAACATGTCAAACATTTTCTATTCACTTTGCTAACATAAAACTATGCTTAAATGAAAAAAAAGATGTTGTTTTCACCATGCAGTCACATTAACTTGTTAAACGTAAAGTTTAAACTACTTTATTGTTATAGAAATAGATAAGATACCAAGTGAAATGTCCATGACATAATATAGAAGAGAACAATTGAAAGCTGTTTCTATTCTGCTTCCAATGTTCTGCCTTCTATAATGTTCTTCTTCAGCATTGCTTTCAGTAATATTATAGAAAACATGTCGGCATTCATTATTACAAAAATGCACTCTTGACCATGAGGGCCGTTTGTCACTGCTAAACTACCCAATATACAAATATAGTTGTCTGGTATGCCTATGCCTATGCAACATACAGGGATGAGGGAGTCTGACTTTCGGTGAATTTGCTCAAAACTGGATAGAAACAGGAGTTCACGGGGGGGCGTGGCTTGCCGGTGCATGGAGTGAGACGTGCTTTTCGGAGCTCCGCGATCTCGACCCACATAGCCCCTATTATTAGCGGACCCACGCAGGCGAAATGGGGAGGACTAAGCGCCAGGGCACCCCTGGACCATCGGGCACTAGCCCATCAAGAAAACAGGCCGGCCCGATGGATGATTTTCTCTCCACGCCAGACGCTTACCGTGCCACGAGGCAGGCAGACAAAATGGCGGCGGCATCCCCTGGTGCTGAGAGCGGAGCAGGCTCGGAGCCAAGCCCAGCCAGAGGGGAAACTTTAACACAAATCACGGCGGAACTGACAGCCATATCGGCTAATATGCTCACCAAGCAAGATAAAACTGCCATGGTAGCGGAACTGAGAGCGGCAATCCGTGAGGAGATTCTGGAGGTGCGCAGGGACCTCACGGCCTTGGAGGAGCGTGTCACAGAGCTGGAGCATGAAAACTTGCATGCGATTCAACACTCCCAGGCAGCTGACCATGCCACTGCCAGGCAGGGCTCAGTGCTCCTAGACCTCCGCAGACAGGTGGAGGATCTGGACAACAGGGGCAGGCGGAATAATATCAGGATCAGAGGCATGCCCGAAACTGAAACTGAGGACCTGGGTACTACCCTCGCACAGCTTTTCACTCGTATACTGGGCGACGGAGCTCAGGATGACTACCACATCGAACGTGCACACAGGGCCCTGCGGCCCCCAAGAAGGGATGGCCTGCCACGAGATGTGATCTGCTGCCTCCTCTCCTTTCAGCTCAAAGAAGCCATTATGAGGGCAGCTCGCACGCAGACAGTCACCTATCTGGACGCCCCGATTTCCTTATACCAAGACCTCTCTGCCCTCACTTTAGATGCACGGAGAGCCCTACGACCCTTGACAGGCATCCTTCAGGAAAAGCGCATCCCATACAAGTGGGGCTTCCCCTTTAGCCTACAGGCTAAGAAGGGCAACACGTGGTGCTCCCTACGTTGGCCTAACGATATACCCGGCTTTCTGAGAGCCCTCGATCTACCGCCAGTCACGGTCCGCAACTGGATCCTGGACCAGCCTCCACCGCGACCATCCCACCCCGAGGTCCCTGAGGCTCTCCGTAACCAACCTAGGAGAGATGCGCAACCCGCCCGCTGGGGGGGCCCAGCAGGCCCCGAAGAATAACAACTGGTCCCTAGATAAGCATCACGTCGTCTTGGTCCCGCAGCAGCAGGAGCCGGCCTGAGGAGGCCTCCCCAGACGACTTCGCTAACAGATAAGTTGCCACGATTATATTTACACTAGAACACTTAGCTTGTAACATGGGTGGGAACCGGGACAGACCGCCGGCAGGGTCTCCCTACATACTTGTTGCGATGTGAACAGTGGCGGTTTTCCCAAAGCCACATTTAGGCCCTTGCCGAATTTGGGTGGGGTACGGGTAAATGCCAACTCCTTCTTTCTTGGGACATTTGGGACTCCATACACCCTACCACCCTATGCAGGCAGGCCCAGCCCGATTGATAGTACTCCTCCGCCTGGGGAGCGGCCAACTTACCCTACGGCAGCAGTTGCAGGACCAGTTTAGGAGCCACCCTTACGCGCTGCCTACGAAGGCCGGCCAGCCCGAACTTTCGGCACATATTTTGCAAGGGGGCATCCATGGGGCAGAAGAGACGTGCTGTTATTGCATTTGGGCAGTTTATGAATATTGTTGGAGGGCGGGGGGCTGGTACTGTACCATGATGTGTCACCTTATCCGACTTAGTAGCTCGTGCCGCCCCACGGCGGGCGGTGGGCCGCTAGGCCGGCGCCTGCGGTCTGGCGGTACTGAATGACGACCTGGACTGGCTTTCTGTTTATTACGGCTGGTGCGGCTGGTACGGCCACGTGCTTTCCCCCCAATTAAACTGTATGCGGTCTCCCTACAATGCCGTGGCGGGCGGTTTGGACTGCGGCCCCGGGGTCGCTCCCCCCCGACTCACAAGGCCCTTCACGGTTAATGTATGTCAACAGTTATGATGTATTCCAACAGTTATGTTCGGTTCCTTGTTGTTTTATTACGTTATAAATAACCTTGATGTAAGCAACCTGTATAAGGTTACCGGGGTATGCTGATGACACGAGGTGGCAACACTTTCACAACCAGTACCCAGACTCCCCGCCCGGACGGTACCACACCCCCTGCCCGGTTTACAGGATGGCTCTGGCGCTTCGCCACGTGATTCCCATTCCCCGGACGACTAATAGCCGAGACGTACGCCCCACAACGTGGGTCGAGGGAGAGCGGACACCGCTCTCTTTGAACGAACCTCTCCTACCGGACTTTCTCACCCCCCTGCAACCGACCCACCTGTAGATCAGGTCACCCTCTCACGACCTAGGGTCTTAGTTGCCTAACCCCCCGAAGCCCATGACGGGCCTGAACCCACGGACAGGGATATTTCCCCTACTTCTCCCTCCCCAACTCCCCTCCTTCTCCCCACTCCACCCCGAACAGCCATGGCGACCACTTTCACCCCCGCTTCCCTGACCCTATTCTCACATAATATTCGAGGTCTTAATGCCCCCGAAAAACGGCGACAATTACTGAGAACCTTGTGGTCACATAGGGCCTTGATAGCGTTTCTGCAGGAAACGCACCTTAAAGGCAACGAGGCCCCCCAGATACGGGATAGACGGTACCCGCTGGGATTTTACGCCAACAACCCAGATTCCAAACGCGCAGGCGTGGCCATTGTTTTCGCTAATAAGGTCCCGATCGAGAACACTACCTCACAAGCAGACCCCCAGGGGAGGTTTTTATTTGTAAAGGGTGCAATTGCAGCACATAAGTACACATTTGCCACGATCTATTGCCCCAATAAGGGACAGCATCGATTCCTGATGAAAACCTTGGCACAACTGGAGAGGTTCCGAGAGGGAACCTTGATACTAGCCGGCGATCTTAATATTCCGCTGGATCCCCGGATGGATACATCCGTGGGCACCAGTACCGTCCCCGCACACTGCTTAAGGCAAGCCAAACAAGCTCTGGGTAAATCGGGCCTAGTCGACTGTTGGAGGGTGGCGCATCCCGACGCTAAAGACTACACATGCTACTCCGCAGTACACAATAGATACAGCCGGATAGACTATGTCTTCCTTGCCCAAGAATACCTCCCCTTCCTCCTCGCATCCAACATCGGAATACAACGTGACTCGGACCATGCCCCAGTTCTCATCACACTTAAGTCCCCACTCTTCAAACCCAGGGAACGCTGTTGGAAACTCAATGAAAGTGTATTGGGAGACACTACCTTCACCACCCAAATAGCACAGACCTTGACGCATTATTTTGCTGACAACGACGACACCGACGTGGCCCCCCTCACGGTGTGGGAGGCACATAAATGTGTGATCAGGGGACAGTTTATCAAACTTTGCACCCAACGCAAGAAAGACCACGCCACACGGATCCAGACACTGACACGAACAATAGCGGACTTGGAGACGCAACATAAACAAGACCACACAGACGATACCTACCGCCTTCTCACCGACCAACGTAGACAACTCAGGGACTTGCTCTCACAGAATCTGTTACATACTATCCGGAAGTCTAATAGACATTTTTACGAATTCTCCAACAAATGCGGGAAAATGTTGGCCCGCACCCTGACACAGAGGCATAGACAGCAACATGTGCATCAGATAAGGGGCAGGGATGGAACGGTGAAACGGACACCTCCGGACATCTTACAAGCATTTAGGCATTTTTACGCAGATCTGTACAATATTGACGCAACCTCACACCGCGCGGACACCTCCCTACATCAGCATAGGATAGAGGCGTTCCTCTCTGAGTACGTGGGGCGCAAGGTCCTGGCGGACGTAGCCGAGGACTTGGACCGCCCGATAACTGAGGAGGAACTTGCCGCACAAAGCGCCAGGCCCCGACGGCCTGCCGACCACGTACCTGCGCAAATTCAAAAATATACTGCTGCCTCATTTGCTGCAGGGTCTCAACTCCCTGTTGGAAGGTGGCAGGTTCCATGTTGACACATTACACGCGACGGTGACGGTAATACCCAAGGACGGTAAGGACCCCTCTGACTGCGGGAGTTATAGACCGATATCACTACTCAATGCAGATCTAAAATTATTTGCCAAGACCATGGCCCTGAGACTCTCCCGCATACTCCCCGCGCTGATACACCCGGACCAGGTGGGCTTTGTCCCTGGTAGAGAGGCACGGGACAATACTATCCGAGCCCTCAATCTGATCCACTCCGCCCGGTCGACCGGCAAAAATTTGGTACTGGTCTCCACGGACGCAGAGAAGGCCTTTGACCGGGTGGATTGGAAGTACCTGGAAGCCACCCTGCGTCATATGCAGTTCGGGCCCAATATCCGCTCATGGGTCTTAGCTTTGTACACTAACCCCACGGCACGTATCCGGATCAACGGAGCGCTCTCGGCCCCGTTCAACATACTGTCAGGATCGGGTCAGGGATCCAACACGCAGAGTACAAAGAGTAGCAGATACGTATACCGGTCCTTAGAATGGCCGGACTTAACGTATAACTACGATAGAATGGTCAGAGACAAGCCGAGGTCGAGGGAACGAGAAGACAGGTAAGCGAGAGACAAGCCGGGTCAAGGATAACAGAAAGACAGGAGAGTAAATACCAAAACCGGATCAGAACCAAAAGGCAAGAGAATAACAAAGCACTGTGTGACTAGGCGGACTAGAACCACGACAGGGCAATGAGTAAATGAGAGAGCCACTGTTAAGTATCCTGGCTAGGGAGAGAAGACACGCCTCCGGCGAGTCCTGATTCGTCTCCCGAGATTTGAGTGACAGGACGTTCCGGGTTGGCGTCATGACGTCGACCTCCGGTCCTCCTGCTATAAAAGGAAGTGACTCCCTCGCGGCCGGCGTTAGCAAGACCGAGTGAACCGCGAGGGGCCGAGGAGACATGCCGTCCGGACGGATAAACTTCTAAGTCTCTACCTCTCTCAGAGGTAGAGGCTTCAGGTACCCTGACAGTACCCCCCCTCTCAGATACGCCCACCGGGCGGAAGGAGCCGGGGCGAGATGGGAAGCGGGAGTGAAATGCCCTGCGAAGGCGGGGAGCATGAACATCCTCTTGTGGTACCCAACTCCTCTCCTCAGGACCATAACCCTTCCAGTCAACCAAATATTGTACTCTCCCCCGGGAGACACGAGAATCAATAATGGAGTTAACCTCATACTCCTCCTGACCCTCCACCTGAACAGGGCGCGGAGGGGCGATTGTGGAGGAGAATCTGTTACAGATTAGAGGTTTAAGCAATGACACGTGAAAGGAGTTCGGGATGCGTAAAGTAGCTGGGAGAGCCAGACGATACGCCACTGGGTTAATTCGAGTCAAGATCCTGTAGGGACCAATATAGCGAGGAGCGAATTTCATGGAAGGAACTTTAAGGCGAATATTCCTAGTACTCAACCAAACTCTATCACCTGGAACAAAATTCGGAGCCGCCCTTCTACGTTTGTCAGCATGTTTCTTAACCAGCATAGAATTGTGTAGAAGAATCTGTCGAGTCTGATCCCACAACTTCCTCAAATTGGCCACATGGACATCAACCGACGGCACTCCTTGGGAAGGAGAAACCGAGGGAAGAATAGATGGATGAAAGCCATAGTTCATGAAGAAGGGGCTTGAATGCGTAGAGTCACAAACGAGATTGTTGTGCGCAAACTCCGCCCAAGGAATCAAACCGACCCAATCGTCCTGGTGTTCGGAAACAAAGCAACGTAAGTATTGCTCAATCTTCTGGTTGGTTCGTTCGGCAGCTCCGTTAGACTGAGGATGATAGGCGGACGAAAAATTCAATTTGATGCCTAATTGAGAACAGAACGATCTCCAAAAACGTGAAACAAATTGGGAGCCTCTATCAGAAGTGATCTCCGAAGGAATCCCATGCAAGCGAAAAATCTCTTTAGCAAAGATCTCCGCCAATTCAGGAGAAGTCGGGAGTTTAGGCAAAGGTACGAAATGTGCCATCTTGGTAAACCTATCGACTACGGTGAGGATAACAGTGTGCCTTTTAGAAACAGGCAAATCCACAATAAAGTCCATTGCCACACAGGACCAAGGTTTGTCAGGAATTTCCAGAGGTTGTAGAAGGCCACAAGGAAGCGAATGCGGTAGTTTAGTTTTAGTACAGACCTCACAAACTCCGATAAAATCCTTAATATCCTTCCGTAACGAAGGCCACCAGAAATCCTTGGAGATCAAAGAATACGTCTTGCGAACACCCGGATGACCAGCCACCTTACTCTCGTGAAGACACTGTAAGAGCTCCAATTGGAGTTCAGGAGGAACGAAATGTCTGGAAGCCGGAGTCAGTCTGGGTGCCAGATGCTGCAAGCTCCTTATCTGATCAAGTAGCGGAGAATGGACTTTGAGAGTAGTGTTAGCGATAATGTTACACTTGGGTACTATAGAGGACAAAACCGGCTCAGATACGGCAGCAGGTTCATATTGGCGAGATAAGGCATCGGCTTTAGAATTCTTAGAACCTGGCCTATATGTGAGTACGTAGTTGAAGTGAGTGAGAAATATGGACCAACGAGCCTGTCTAGATGATAGTCGTTTAGCCTCTCCAATATAGAATAAGTTTTTATGATCTGTCAAAATAGTAACAGGATGCAAAGTACCCTCCAATAAATGTCTCCACTCCTTCAAGGCCATTATAACCGCTAGTAGTTCCCTGTCACCAATGTCATATCTGCTTTCAGTACCTGACAATTTTTTGGAAAAGTATCCACAAGGATGTAATGGTTTATCTACACCCAATCTTTGGGACAGAACAGCACCTATACCTGTCTCAGAAGCGTCAACTTCGAGTAGGAAAGGTAGTGTAGTATCAGGGTGAACTAAAATTGGTGCGGAAGCAAACAGCTCCTTGAGTGTCCTAAAAGCCAGAAGTGCTTCAGTAGACCAATTCTTAGTATCAGCCCCTTGTTTGGTCATATTGGTGATGGGAGCAATGATAGAGGAGTATCCCTTAATGAAACGTCTGTAGTAATTGGAGAAACCAATAAATCTCTGGATAGCCTTGAGACCCTTAGGTAAAGGCCAATCTAATATGGATTGGAGCTTCTCCGGATCCATTTCAAACCCCTCCCCAGAAATCACATAACCAAGAAAGGTAGTTTGGGATTGGTCAAAGCTGCATTTCTCTAGTTTGCAGTATAAGCCATGCTGAAGAAGTTTGTGTAAAACCCTTCTGACTTGTCCGTGGTGAGTTTCAATATCCCTGGAATGTATAAGTATATCATCAAGGTATACAATCACACAGTCATCTTGAAACTCCCTCAGAACCTCATTAATAAGGTCCTGAAATACCGCCGGGGCATTGCAGAGACCAAAAGGCATTACAGTATACTCATAGTGCCCATATCGAGTATTGAATGCAGTTTTCCACTCGTCTCCGTCGTGAATTCTCACCAAATTATAAGCACCTCTAAGGTCTAACTTAGTGAAAATCTTAGAACTTTTTAATCGATCAAAAAGCTCGGTGATCAAGGGAATCGGATATACATTTCTGATGGTTATCTTGTTAAGACCTCGGTAGTCAATGCAGGGTCTTAAAGAACCATCCTTCTTTTTAACAAAAAAAATCCAGCCCCAGCAGGAGAGGAGGATCTTCTAATGAACCCCTTGTCTAGGTTTTCACGAATATACTCCTCTAGAACTAAGTTTTCATTCGTAGACAAAGGGTATACATGACCCCTGGGGGGCATGGCACCAGAAAGTAAATTAATTTTGCAATCAAAAGGCCTATGTGGTGGTAAGGTATCAGCCTTTCCTTTGTCAAATACTGCCTTTAAATCTTGATACAAGGACGGTATCTGTACTTTGGTAGAGTCGGTAGCGTTATTAAGTGAGTTGACACTACAAAGAGGTAACACTTTCTTTAAACAATTCTCTTGACAATCCTGACCCCACGAAACTATTTCCCCTGATCTCCAATCTATAACGGGGTTATGTCTCTTAAGCCAGGAGTATCCCAGGACTATGGGGACAGAAGGAGATGAAATGAGTAGTAGGGATATTTCCTCCTTGTGTAGAATACCAGTAGTTAAGTAAAGAGGTGTGGTCTCCCGGAAAATCACAGGCTCAACTAAAGGTCTACCATCAATGGCTTCAACAGCCAAGGGTGTCTTCCTTAACTGGGATGGGATAGTGTGTTTGGTGAGAAACTTTTGGTCGATAAAACTCTCAGCAGCGCCGGAGTCTATCAATGCCATAGTCTCTAAAGTTCCCTTCTCCCAAGTTAAAGAGACCGGTAATAGGAGTCTATGTTCTTTGTAGTTATGAGTAGAGGACAAAATCGAAACACCCAAGGTCTGTCCTCTAGAGAAACTTAGGTGCGAGCGTTTCCCGGACGACTGGGACAGCTCAAACGTACATGACCTCTGGACCCACAATACATACACAGTCCCTCCCTTCTCCTGTACTGTCTCTCCTCCTCTGAGAGACGAGTAAGGCCTAACTGCATAGGTTCTGAAACCTGTGGATTTTTGGTTTCAGAAATTTGAAATGATGGTGCTAGTCTAAAGGAAGATTTACCGGTTCTATCTCGAGTATTCTGTCTCTCCCTTAGACGTTCGTCAATACGAGAGATAAAGGAAATTAAGTCCACCAGATTCTCGGGAAGCTCTCTTGTCGCTACCTCATCAAGTATTACATCAGATAATCCATTTACGAATACGTCTATATAGGCCTGTTCATTCCATTCTACCTCTGCCGCCAAAGACCTGAACTCTAGTGCGTAATCCACAAGTGTTTGGTTGTCTTGTCTAAGGCGCAACAGTAATCTGGCTGCATTGACCCTCCTGCCAGGGGGATCAAAAGTTCTTTTAAAAGCAGCTACAAAGGCATTATAGTTATAGACTAATGGATTATCATTCTCCCACAACGGATTAGCCCATCTCAGAGCTTTCTCAATGAGTAAGGTAATAATAAATCCCACTTTTGCCCTATCAGTAGGGTATGAACGAGGCTGTAGCTCGAAATGAATACTGATCTGGTTCAAAAAGCCACGACACCTCTCAGGAGAACCAGCATAACGTACAGGTGGGGTAACTCGGGAAGAAGCACCTACAGTAGCTACCTCTAGCCCTGAACCCACAGAAGAAGCAGACATATTACGCATCTCCTCAGGTGGATTAATAGGACGAGACAGCAGCGCCTGTAGTGCTAGAGCCATCTGATCCATCCTATGATCCATGGCGTCAAACCTAGGATCAGGAGAACCAAGCTGACAATTTGTACCTGCAGGATCCATGGCCCTGTCGTAATGTCAGGATCGGGTCAGGGATCCAACACGCAGAGTACAAAGAGTGGCAGATACGTATACCGGTCCTTAGAATGGCCGGACTTAACGTATAACTACGATAGAATGGTCAGAGACAAGCCGAGGTCGAGGGAACGAGAAGACAGGTAAGCGAGAGACAAGCCGGGTCAAGGATAACAGAAAGACAGGAGAGTAAATACCAAAGCCGGATCAGAACCAAAAGGCAAGAGAATAACAAAGCACTGTGTGACTAGGCGGACTAGAACCACGACAGGGCAATGAGTAAATGAGAGAGCCACTGTTAAGTATCCTGGCTAGGGAGAGAAGACACGCCTCCGGCGAGTCCTGATTCGTCTCCCGAGATTTGAGTGACAGGACGTTCCGGGTTGGCGTCATGACGTCGACCTCCGGTCCTCCTGCTATAAAAGGAAGTGACTCCCTCGCGGCCGGCGTTAGCAAGACCGAGTGAACCGCGAGGGGCCGAGGAGACATGCCGTCCGGACGGATAAACTTCTAAGTCTCTACCTCTCTCAGAGGTAGAGGCTTCAGGTACCCTGACACATACGCAACGGCACCAGGCAAGGCTGCCCCCTGTCCCCCCTCCTGTTCGCCCTCACCCTGGAGCCCTTCCTGGAGGCGGTCAGACGGGACGGGGGTATTACGGGGTACAGCATGCACCGAGTGGAGCATAAGGTGGCGGCATACGCCGACGACATGCTGTTTTTCATAGACAACCCCATAGTGTCATTCCCCAACCTGCTTCGGGCCTTCAGGGAGTTTGGAGGCATCTCCAATCTCAAGCTGAACATGACTAAATCGGAGGCACTACCGATCTCACTCACTGCGGCAGGGATCGCTCACCTACACTCACAATTCCGCTTTTCATGGTGCACTGATAAGCTCAAATACCTCGGGATCTGGCTACCTACTAAATTGACCCTACTGTACCAGTTAAACTTCCTCCCCATCCTTACGGCCTTACTGAATGACCTCCGGCGCTGGAGGGGCCTTTATGTCTCCTGGTTCGGCCGGATCAACGTTGTTAAAATGAATGTGCTGCCCCGCCTGCTATTTTTGTTCCAAGCGGTCCCCGTTACGCTGCCAAGAACCTTTTTTCAAACGATCTCAGCGGCGGTGAGAGACTTTGTCTGGAACGGGAGAAAGAGTAGGGTAAGCAAGGCGATACTAGAACGCCCAAAAACGAGAGGAGGCGCAGGGCTCCCGTCATTCCTGAGATACTATCAAGCAGCCCACCTACTCAGGCTAGTGGACTGGCATGCCCGCCCAACCAACAAGCTGTGGGTCCCCATGGAACTCGCGCAGACGGGTGGCGTTCTTCCCTCACGCCTCTGGTTAAGCACTCTAACGCTGGGAGCCTTGCGAACTGGCAACCCCCTGATTGACGCCACACTGCAAATCTGGTGCACATTGCGATACTCACACCAACTTACGACCACGGACAGTCCTCTCACGCCCATAACGCACAACCCGGGGGTAGGTGGGGGACTAACGCCTGCAGACCTCAGCACATACACCGACTCCGACTGGCTCAGCTTTCAGCATCTCACACTAGGGAACCGACTTAAACCCTTGGCGGACATTTTAGGGGACAAGGTACCCACGGGACTAGACACCTTCCATTACATGCAAATTCGAGCATATTACAAGACTTTCCCAGCCAAACAATGCCTACACAGAGCCCTCACACAGTTTGAAACTCTCTGCACAGCCAGGTCACACCCAGATAAGGGGGTCTCTAGGCTATACGCACATCTCCTAGCTAGCGAACACCAGTCACATCCGAGATATGTTTCCAGGTGGGAAAGGGATACGGGGACCACACTCACTGACCAGGAGTGGGAAAAGATTTTCATTCTGTCACATAAGTGCTCCATCAGCTCCAAATTCCAAGAGACGAACTTTAAGATCCTTACGCACTGGTACAGGACACCGGACACTCTGCACCGCATGGACGCAGAGATACCCGGAGACTGTTGGAGGTGTGGAGCCTCAGACGGCTCCTATCTGCACATTTGGTGGAGCTGCCCCGAGATTCTCCCCTATTGGACAGTGGTCAGGGATTCCATTCAACAGATCACGGATGTTACACTACCGCTCCAACCCCTCTCCATGCTCCTTCACCACACAGACATGTCGCTGGCTGCCTATAAAAAATCCCTGATAAAACACTTGCTGACGGCAGCCACATCACTGATCCCCACGATGTGGAAGCAGCGGGATGCGCCTACACTCCGGCAGTGGATGGACAGGGTGGGGGATATATATACTATGGAGTCCCTTACGGCGGCCCTACAGGATAGACAAGAAAAATGTTCCCATGTCTGGACGCCATGGCTGTGGCACATATCGGCCGCCGGGGCGGGGAGTGGGAGACAGGCAACCCGACCCTCCCTACCCTCACCCTCCCTCGTTCCCTCCTCCCACCCCCTTAGCCCCGACAGTCAGACTCCTTAACTCCCCCGTAGTGACTCCCCCCCTGATTGCCGCACCATATTGTACCATATTGAGTACGGCCTATAAGCGCTCTCGACCGTCCCGAGTGACGGACTCACAGACACGTCAAAGAGTAGACACTCTCCCCTCCACCGACTTGACTTTCTATCACCTAATGTCATGTTATAGCTCTCATGGACCGGACATAGATACCCCACTGACGTTCATCTTCATGGTGGCCCCATATCCCTGCGAAGTTGGCACGTAGTTTGACTACAGACACACGGATAGTCCCACATGTTTTTGGGGGGAACTACTGGAGTGAATTGTGAAACCGACTCAAAGTAAAATAGGCTGAGAGCCGCATGCAGCTTCATAACGGTATAACTTTGTATCACTAACTTTGCACAGAAACCCAGATAGCCTGAAATGTCTCGCAGGGACTTCCGGCAAGAGTTCTACAAAAGTCCTACCACCTTGACTGTACTAGGGGTTAACAAGATATGTAAAGCAGCTGTGAATATATTGCGCACTCAATGTCTTATGCAGTCTCCTATTAACTAAAACTCTCTACCCTGGAATTTCTGACGTACACCCGTTCTAAGATTGGTGAATTGTACTCATGTCATGTTCTTGCTTGTTATAACTTTGTATCACTAACATTGCACAGACACCCAGATAGCCTGAAATGTCTCGCAGGGAATCCCGGCAAGAGTTCTACAAAAGTCCTACCACCTCGACTGTACTAGGAGTTAACAAGATATGTATAGCAGCTGTGATTATATTGCGCACTCAATATCTTATGCAGTCTCCTATTAATTAAAACTCTCTACCCTGGAATTTCTGATGTACACCCGTTATAAGATTGGTGAATTGTACTCATGTCATGTTTGAGCTTGTTATGGTTGTAATACCTCTTGCTATGCTATCCAAAATAAAAATAAAGATTGTCTAAAAAAAAAAAGAAACAGGAGTTCACCAAAAACCTGTCTAAAAGTGCAATAGTAAAACTGACAACCTGAATTGGTGTAAATGTTCCAGGAGCTGATCCACCTAAAATGGCTTTTGTGTTATATCACCAATAGGATTGTGTTGAAATTAATATTGCTAAAAACAAACCAACACAAAATCAAGTACTTCAGGGAAAAGTGCAGCAGTAGTGTGTGGTGTGTACACCTTTAAATCTGCTACAGGCAGAATAAATGGAGTATACACCAAATACTATACTTTATAAGTAAAGTTGTGAACTATATATGATAGAGATATAGTATATGGAACTATTCTCTATGATGTGATGGAATTAAGTCACCTGACTTTGTAAAGTAATACAACCATATATGGTGCATATATCTTCCAATCTGTTATAGACAGACAGAATGAAGTATACACCTATATAATATACTTTATGGTAAATAGATGTAAACCATATATGATGTAGGAATACAGTATTTGGAACTGCTTCCTATATTGCAATAAAATCAGGTATCACTTTAAAATTAGAAACCACTTATTTACAAGACTGGATATAAAAAGATGATTTTAAATAACAAGAAGTTTATTAGTATAAAGAATATATATATAAAAATGTTAAAATATATAAAAATATAAGCCAGGAACGATGTGCAAAAATGTTACCAGCAAAGTAGTAGTCCTTGTTTAAAATTTGCCACAGGGACCGGCTAGGATGGATATAGATACTTTGTGTCACAGTTGGTTTCTCTAGCAGTGGGCTGTCAGTGAGGTTGGCGTGCGTCTCAGACCTCACTCTGAGAGATGAACGCCGTATGCCGATCAGTCCCCAATTCGTGGAAGGTGTTTTGGCACAGATAGGTTCCTACTGCTGGATCTACAGACTGCATCCGTATCCTGCTTGATTTACTTAAATCTGACACGTTTCGTGGGTGTCAGCCCCACTTCTTCAGAGATAGAATTCTTGGTGATATAACACAAAAGCCATTTTAGGTGGATCAGCTCATGGAACATTTACACCAATTCAGGTTGTCAGTTTTACTATTACCCAATATACAAGTCTAGGTCAGTAATAGGAAGTCAGAAAGGACATATTATCTGACCTTACAATGGAAGGGTTTAACATATAAAAGAGAGAAAGCTTAAAACAAGAGGCTAGCCAAGTTTAGGAAACTAGAAATATAGGAATACAATATAACAAGCCAGGTCAGAATTACAGAGGTCAGAAGAGTCAGTAAACAAGTAAAAATCAGATAACCCCAAAATCAGGGAATATATAAAGCATTATACAAGTTTCCAAGAGGAAACCATAAAAGGGCAATGACAATGGTGCTAAAACTTTACTTAAAAACTGAGGTGGAACACTGATTTGTCTAGATCAGCTTTGTAGTAACGTGCGGGAACGGGGTCGCAGTGATGAGGTGTCAATTCCACAGCCGGCAATGACACTAGGGGTCATATCAGTATAATTGGAGGGGCGCCGCGGCCCGCGAGTGTGCAGTGTCCCTCTCTTTATAAGAATACCCAATAGCATTCATCTCCTAATTCACGCATGTTGCCTTTTGAGACGTATGGCAGCCGAGGAATAAGAATTATCCCCATGATGACATACCATTTGCAAAAGTAGACAACCCAAGGTATTGCAAACGGGGTATGTTCAGTCATTTTTAGTAGCCACTTAGCTACAAACACTGGCCAAATAACGTTTTTTGCTTTTTTCACACAAAAACAAATATGAACGCTAACTTTGGCCAGTGTTTGTGACTAAGTGGCTACTGCAAAAGACTGGACATACCCAACTTGCAATACCTTGGGTAGTCTACTTTTGCAAATGGTATGCCATCATGGGGGTAAATCTCATTCCTGGGCTCAGGGGTGTATTTGCCGCGAGGCAAACAAGGCATTTGCCTTGGGCGGCATTTTTCAGGGGGCGGCAAAAAAAGCCGCCCCCAAATGCCCAGGGCAAATGCCTTGTTAGCCTTGCGGCTAACAAGGCATGCTGGGCGGCCGGCGGGCTGCTGGGAAGTGCGGGTAGGTGGGCGGCCGGCGAGGGAGCACTTCCTCTGAGCGGTCTGCTCAGCTCCCTCGCGCGCCGCAGAGTGAGGCTGGGAGCCGGAATATGACGTCATATTCCGGCTCCGCCTCCCAGCATCACTCTGCGGCGCGCGAGGGAGCTGAGCAGACCGCTCAGAGGAAGTGCTCCCTCGCCGGCCGCCCACCTACCCGCACTTCCCAGCAGCCACTGGACCACCAGGGAGACAGATATCCCCCCCCCCAGCTTTCCCAAAGGTAAGGAGGCTGGGGGGGTTAAATTAAAAAAAAAAAAATGTATTAAATATGTGAGTGATTGAGTGTGTTTGTATGTCTGTGTATGTCTGTTAGTGTGTGTGTGTATGTCTGTTAGTGTGTGTGTGTGTGTGTGTATGTCTGTAAGTGTATGTCTGTAAGTGTGTGTATGTCTGTTAGTGGGTCTGTGTGTGTGTCTGTTAGTTTGTGTGTGTGTTTGTGTGTGTGTATGTCTGTTAGTGTGTGTATGTCTGTTAGTGTGTCTGTGTGTGTGTCTGTTAGTGTGTGTGTGTATGTCTGTATGTGTGTGTGTGTATGTCTGTATGTGTGTGGGTCTGTGTGTGTGTGTTAGTGTGTGTGTATGTCAGTGTGTGTGTCTGTAAGTGTGTGTCTGTTAGACTGTGTGTGTGTCTGTTAGACTGTGTGTGTGTCTGTTAGACTGTGTGTGTGTCTGCTAGTGAGTGTGTTTCTGTTACCTAGTGTATGCGTATTTGTCAGTGAATGTGTGTGTGTGTGTATTTAGAAGGCGGGACGGGGGAAGGGTTCGGTGGGGGTGGCGCGGGTGGGGGGGGGAGGGTTGGGTGAGGGTGGCGTGGGTGGGAGGGGGGCGCCTGAGTTTTGTCCTGCCTAGGGCAGCACAAAACCAGGATACACCACTGCCTGGGCTACCACACGGTCTCAAAGGTAAAACTACTAATCTGGCAAATTTCAATGTGAAAAAAATGAAAAATGGAATGTGCTATATTTGACCCTTTAACTTTCCAAAACACCATAAAAACTGTTAATGGGGGTACTGTTGTACTCGTGAGACTTTGCTGAATCCAAATATGTGCTTTTTTTGCAGTAAAAGCTAACAGTATTATGACATTTACAGCTAAAATGTGAGGCTGAACTACAATTTGTTAAACAAAAATTCTAATTTTTTTAAATTTTATTCATAATAAATTATGTTTCATATATAAATATTTGATATGAAATGAAAGCCCTGTTTCTCGTGAACAAAATGATATATAATAAGTGTGGGTGCATATAATATGAAAGGGGTGAATTACGGTTGAACAAACATATAGCGCAAATTCCAGTTTTTGTTTACATTTTGTTTTGATCAGAATGTGTACTATTGACTCCGTCCTGAAGGGGTTAAATAATATACAAATGTCTAGTTTTTTTAGTTTTTTTAACTGCTACTCGTTTGTTTTCCCTCCATATCTCACTTCTCATTTGATGTGTGAATAAACTCAACATTTAGTTGTGGTGCCCTAGCCGCCAGTCACCTCTTTACCCATCAATATTACTCTTTTATTTTGGCACCAGACGGAATTCCAATTCGCGAATCAAAACGAACATGCTTATGCATTAAGCAAGTCATTTGATTTGTAATTAGTCTAAATGGTAGTTGGGAATTTGTACGATGACCTGGTCGGACCAATTTTGGACATATTGCAATTTTGTTATAAAAATAATCTCCAAGTCTACCAGATAACCCTAAACATAGCACAGCAACAACAGTATTATAAAATATACTGTTGTTAATAATGACGTAATACCGTGGCTTTTTTATGAACTCAACAAGAGTTAATTGTGCCAGTTACTATGTCAATGGGTGTAATAAGCTGGAAATTAGGTGGATCTTCCCATTTAACTATATTGGGAGCATGAAAAGTGATGATGTCATGATGGATTATGATGTATTATTTCAGTCATTTCCAGTAATGGCTGGGTGTGATTTATTTGCTAAATCATGAGTTGTGAGTACTTTAAAGAGAAATTACAAATCTGATATCATTACCTATGCCCTATGAAAGATCAATGTCAGCATGTTCTGACTGTGAGTAATGTTGGGTTAGCGTTGCATAATATATGCAAATTAAATGAGATGTATCTCACTGTTTCATAAATAATCCCCGATGTTAAACATACATTTGGATATATCAGTGCTGTTTCATATACTGGAATGGAACTTAAAAATCAGAAGGGTTAATCTTGGCACGACTGCCTTCAACATTACAATCCAACAGTAGTTTTTTCTTTGAAGATAAAAATATATATATTTTTTAGATAATATACCCGAAGTACAAAGCATTAGCACTAAACTTAAAAATTGCAAGAAACTTAACAAACTATTTAAATACAATTAATTTTTAGTCTGTACGTGTATTCATATGAGAAATTTAACAACATAACATTTTCTTATTCTGAAATCCACCCAAAAATACAAAAGCAAATTCAATAGCATTTTTTTCTGTATTTCGTTTTTGTTTCAGCTGAAGCACACAACACAATATCAATCACGATGAGATGGCTGCTATGGCAGCATTCAATACTTATTATATATTGGTTTACACTGTGATAAATAATGCTGTTTGATTATGTGATAATTAGAAAAGCCTTAATCTGTGGCAGGTTCTGGCTCCTGGAGGACTGAGTTGCATTTTACTTTAAAAAAAGGCAAGTCATCTCTCCTGTCATAGGAACTGTTTATGACATAAATTAGTTTAATATATAATGTGTCACACACATTGATATTTTTTACAGTCAAGCAAGCTATGGTAAATAGAAATATTACAAGATGCAGCTATTTTTCAAACTGGAACCAAATATTTCAGACATTATCATCAATTCTAAAACTTCAGCAATAGTTACTAAGAGAAAAAGAGCTGGGAGGCTTTTGAGAAGGGAAGGGGGAGTGATGCTGTTTGGGTGGTGTGATGTGTATAAATATTACCGTATATACTCGAGTATAAGCCGACCCGAATATAAGCCGAGGCCCCTAATTTTACCCCAAAAAACTGGGAAAACGTATTGACTCGAGTATAAGACTAGGGTGGGAAATGCAGCAGCTACTGGTACATTTCTAAATAAAATTAGATCCTAAAAAAATTATATTAACTGAATATTTATTTACAGTGTGTGTATATAATGAATGCAGTGTGTATGTGAATGCTGTGTGTGTGTATGCAGTGTGTGTATGAGTGCAGTGTGTATATAATGAATGGAGTGCAGTGTGTGTGTATGAGTGCAGCGCGTGTATAATGAATGCAGTGCAGTGTGTGTATGAGTGCAGTGTGTGTGTATGAGTGCAGTGTGTGTGTATGAGTGCAGTGTGTGTGTGAGTGCAGTGTGTGTGTGTGAGTGCAGTGTGTGTGTGCAGTGTGTGTGTGTGCAGTGTGTGAGTGCAGTGTGCGTGAGTGCAGTGTGTGTGAGTGCAGTGTGTGTATGAATGCAGTGTGTATATAATGAATGCAGTGCAGTGTGTGTATGAGTGCAGTGTGTGTGTGTGTGTGTATGAGTGCAGTGTGTATGCAGTGTGTGTATAATGAATGCAGTGCAGTGTGTGTATATGAGTGCAGTGTGTATATGAGTGCAGTGTGTATGTATGAGTGCAGTGTGTATGAATGCAGTGTGTTTAGAATGAATGCAGTGCGGTGTGTGTATGAATGCAGTGTGTGTATGTGTGAGTGCAGTGTGTGTATGTGTGAGTGCAGTGTGTGTGTGTGCAGTGTGTGTGTGTGAGTGCAGAGCATTGGTGGGGGGTGGGCATTTTATTAATTAATTATTATTTTAATATTTTTTTTATGTTATTATTTTTTTTAGGTAACAATTTTTTTTTCTTTTATTATTAATTGTATAGTTTTTTTATGTTATTATTTTAATATTTTTTTTATTATTATTATTTGTTTTATTATTAATATTTTTATTTTTTCGTCCCCCCTCCCTGCTTGTTAGCTGGCCAGGGAGGGGGGCTCTCACTCCCTGGTGGTCCAGTGGATGGGCTGTAGGAGGGGGGCTGTCAGGAAGCTGTTACTCACCTTCACAGCAGCTCCTGTCAGCTCCCTTCTCTCTTCTCCGGTGCGTGCAGCTCCCAGGTCAGCTCCCTCTGCAACTCTCGCGGCCGCGCGGAGCGTTGCCACGGTAACCCGTGGCAACGCTCTGACCCCGCGGCTCTCGCGAGAGTTGCAGAGGGAGCTGACCTGGGAGCTGCACGCACCGGAGAAGAGAGAAGGGAGCTGACAGGAGCTGCTGTGAAGGTAAGTAACAGCTTCCTGACAGCCCCCGGTCCTTGTCTGTATTATGGCAATGTAAATTGCCATAATACAGACAACTGACTCGAGTATAAGACGAGTGGGGGTTTTTCAGCACAAAAAATGTGCTGAAAAACTCGTCTTATACTCGAGTATATACGGTATATTATATTTATGTGTGTGTGTGTGTAAAATCATTGTAAATGCGTCACTCCACCTTTAAGTAAACTTGTCTGGGTGCAGTCCTCCGCAATTATATAAACAAATTCCACAAAACAGGTGAACTTTCAGTAGTTTCTGATAATGTGTGTTTAGTGAAACAAAAGGTTACATCCAATCAACGTCTTGGCCCCATCCCTGTCTTTTTCAAGTCATGAAAAAGGCCCAATTGCGTCCGAAATGTCAATTGATTGTAACCTTTTGTTTCACTAAATACAAATTATAAGAAAGTCCTGAGAGTACCCCTGTTCTGTGGAATTTCTTTTATATAGGGTTATAAATAATATATTTAATAATAATATCTTTCCCCCATGGGCCTGATGGTGCAGCCGGAGTCCACACACTAAGGAGGCCTCTCGGGTGACCCATGCATTAGGGCTAGCAGGTGGGCATGTGTCAGCAAGGGCCTGGCCGGGTGCTGTGGACCTTTAACAATGCTACTGGGCACCCTTACTTTTCAGCAGCCTGGGAGGAAGTCACAGTCACGAGCACCTTCCTCCCACAGAGAACACAGAGCTGCACTGGAGGGAGGAGGAGACAGTGAGGATGGAAACAGTGAGGTGCATTCTACATGTGCCTTCTCTGGGTGGTCTCCTGGATCTGGGTATGTATATTTATGCACATAATTCTGTTTTACTATGGCTCAAGTTGTTCTCTCTATTTATCTCTATATAGAGTTCCTTCCTTTACTGCATGCTGTATTTCCCCTCCTAATTGGGATATTTTTTGATCATTTTATTTAGTTCTATTCCTAGATTGGGATTTACGGTTTCTTTTTTTACTTCACTTTATGTTTCATTTTTACTGTGGCTGTCTGATAACTGTGCTTCCTTACTGAATACACTCCTAAGTATATTTCATTTTTTGTTCTGATGTGAGCATTATATATACATAAATAAGTGGTCAACCAGTTGTTTAACAGAGTTTCATAATTCCTGCTGGTTTCTTGTACACTTCTAATACCTTAAAACTTGTTTTTGCTCGGTTACATCTTTGTACTTCTGTTTGTTACTCAGTTTCCTAGCAACAGAACGTGATGACGGCACACGCGATGGACGTGACGTCTGACATCATCACATGTGTGTCTGCCGAAACCCGGAAGTCAATAGAGGTGTCTGAAAAACTGGGAACACAGAAACTGATCCTACAGCTGTTTTCGTTTTATGAATATATGGGGGTGGCAATCTTGGTCATGTAAGCACTATTTCACTTGTATATATACTGCTTGTGCTGCTTGTATAATTTAGGACAATTGCATTGAAAAAGGGCTTGTGCCTGAAACATCTGCTTATCCTGTGTCCTCAAATAAATGACAGTAGCAACTGGGTGTGCACAACCAAACTGGATGCGCTGAACTTACATACAAACACACCCCTCCATTCACACAAATATACACCATACAAAAACATGCTTACATTCAAACACACTAACATTGCTCAGTGCCAACTACAACCCTGCAAGCAATGGAAAATGGGAGAGCCCCAGCTGTCAAAGTAATGTTGGAGTTGCATGACAAATAGGGATCTACCTTTTTGCCGCCCTTGTGATAGGGGGGCACAGAAATATTCTATCCCCAGGGTCCTTTCTACTTTAGTTCTACCACCGCATTGGGTGGTGGGTGTAATTGCATACCAGGGAGTGGGGGGGGCAGGGTCTAGTGGGCAAGGGTCCAATCAATATTGAAGATGGCCCTGACATGAATGTACAGGGTTTCTTTTGGAACAAAAAACAAACAATTGCCTGGAAGACTCTTTGCTAAAGTAAAGCACAATGTTTTATTGATTTTCTTTTCCATACTGTCAAAAAATTTAATCATGGTGTAATTGGAAGGGTATTCTCATTTAGAACTGGATTCTTTAAGAAAAGTTAAACCTAACTCTGATAAATGGATGACTTTGCATGACTGACACATATGGACTTGCTTTGAGATCAGGGGATCTACTCAGCTGGCCCGAGTGCCCCAGTGCCCAAATGAACAAAGTAAGGCAAGGCATGGCACCTCCAGTAATCTAATGCTTCCAGTGATTCAGAGTTTTGCTGCAGGTTACCAAGATTCACTTAAATAGTGCCAGTCCAGAGAGAGAGGCTGCACCTGTGGAACATCCAGACCACAAGACGCACTTCCCCTCTCCAACCACCAGGAATTAATGAGGATTCTTTCCCCCTTCTCTGGCCAAAGAGAAGCAAGAAGGAGGAGGGGAAAAAACTAGAGTAATTAGTTTATTTCAGTAAAGACACAACACCTTGTTAAATACTCCCACACATTTTGCAAACAACACCACAGAGAGTTCACACAAACAGCCTCTCCACAAACACCACAGACAGCCCCCAACAAACATACAAATACTACAAGCAATACTAAAAGAAACCCACATGCCCACACTTAACATCACAGACCAATAGCTGGGGTGTTCTAGTGCCAATATGGGGGTTCATTTCTACCCACAACATACAAATGGGACCCATAAATAAATCAATGAGTTCTAATTATTCCCAATCCAGCATACTTAAAAATTAAAGTAAAAAATAGACACGTACCGTATTTATCGGCGTATAACACGCCCCGGCATATAACACGCACCTCATTTCCAGAAGGAAATTCCAGGAAATTTCCACCTCTCCCATAGTATTCCCCCCCCTCATCCCATAGTGTTCCCCCCCCTTTCCATAGTAATGTCCCCCCCTCCCATAGTATTCTTTCCCCCCTCCCATAGTATTCTCTCCCCCCTCCCATAGTATTCCCCCCCATAATATTCTCTCCCCCCTCCCATAGTATTCTCCCCCCCCATAGTATTCTCCAACCCCATAGTGTGTCCCCCCTCCCATAGTGTCCCCTAGTGCACTTTCCCTCTGTCCCATATTTACTTACCTGTCTTGAAGCGTGGGCCGGCTTCACAGCGCGCACCGCGGAACTGGAACTTAAATTTCAGGTTCCGGTTTCCGGCGGGACTGAAAGGAAGTGTGCACACAATAGTGTGCACACTTCCTTTCAGTCCCGCCGGAAACCGGAACCTGAAATTTAAGTTCCAGTACCGGCGGGACTGAAAGGAAGTGTGCACACAATAGTGTGCACACTTCCTTTCAGTCCCCCTGGAAACCGGAACCTGAAATTTAAGTTCCAGTTCCGCGGTGCGCGCTGTGAAGCCGGCCCACGCTTCAAGACAGGTAAGTAAATGTAGGATATCGGCGTATAACACGCACCCATGATTTTCTCCCTATTTTCAGGGAGAAAAAGTGCGTGTTATACGCCGATAAATACGGTACTTAATTAATGTCTATGTATATAATTGTATTTGCTATATTCTGTTGTACGCTTGATTAATTTACACATAGACCATTCTTTTTTTCCCCCTCTCCTTTCCTGGTTAATTTACTTTATGTAAGTAATATACTTTACAAAAAAATTGTCTGTCCATGCAAATAAACCAAATTTACTAATATTTGTGCTAATAACTTACATACTGAGATTTGTCCCATCCTGATGATTTTCAGGAAAATACAGTTCCAATATGGAGTTAAAGTAAGCATTACTCAGCCTCTTTGCACTATAAGGATATATTTAAATATATCTGTCTATGGCAGAAAGTTGCCACTTGCAATAAATATCTGGAAGTCTGAAAATCCTGAGAGGATTAGGAATTATTAAAACTTGCAGTTTTATTGAAATGGAAGATGATTTAGAACACAAATGAAATACTGCTTAGACTTAAAACGAGAATGGAATGCTGCATTAGATAAATGTTCTTCTAAACCGATTACCATCCTTATTCAATAAAAACACTGTGCATTAGAGAATACCAAGGGTACAATTTGCCAAATATAAAAAGATTTACAGGTATACAAGCTATATACAAAATTCATTTCTGGAAAATGAAAAGGAATTGCAGGTAAATATTAATAAAGATGTGATTATAAAGAGGAAGCAGAATAAAATGACATTCATTAGACAACATTATCTCGATTGTGCAGTTCATTCATGAAAATATTTAAGGAAATATAAATTCAAAATCTGTTTGTAACAGTTTGCACACAAAAAAATAAATAAATATTATTATTATCATCATAATTTATATAGCGCCAACATATTTTGCAGTGCTTTACAATATTATAAAGGGGGAATTTGAATAATAAAGACTTATCAATACAAAATGTTCCACGAACAATAGGTTGATGAGGACCCTGCTCAAAAGAGCTTACAATCTTAAGGTAGGATATAAAAACACAATATGAAGAGCAACGTGGGGGTTAGCGACCAAAGACAGTGGGAAGTAGAAGAATTGTAATGTGAGAGTGGAGTGTGGCCCTTTAAGTGAGAGTGAGAGATAGGTTTGTGAAATACAAGTTACAACAAGAGGCTATTTGCTAGGGATAGGCAACCTTCGGCACTCCAGATGTTGTGGACTACGTCCCCCTTAATGCTCTTACACCCATAAAGCTGGCAAAGCATCATGGGAGGTGTCATCCAAATCATCTGGAATGCTAAAGGTTGCCTATGCCTGCTATGGGCTATCCTGGAGTGATGGATTTTGAGGGACTTCTTAAAGATAGAAGAACGATAGATAGATAGATAGATAGATAGATAGATAGATAGATAGATAGATAGATAGATAGATAGATAGATAGATAGATAGATAGATAATGCAATTTATTTGTAATATTACATGATCTGTGAGATCACTATAAAAAAAAACTTTTTTGTACCAAGTATATCTTCTGATCTGTTTGAACATTCATGGATGCAGATAAAATGATGTTTACAATTAACAAGTAAAACATTTTAATTCTTATTTAAAGTTTTCTTAAGGAGAAATTACAGAAATGTAAACTTTTAGATATAGTCACTAGTGATGTCCCGAACAGTTCGCCGGGAACAGTTCGCTGGCGAACATAGCGTGTTCGCGGTCGCGAACATGCGCGATGTTCGGTCCGCCCCCTATTCGTCATCATTGAGTAAACTTTGACCCTGTACCTCACAGTCAGCAGACACATTCCAGCCAATCAGCAGCAGACCCTCCCTCCCAGACCTTCCCACCTCAATGACGAATAGGGGGCGGACCGAACATCGCGCTATGTTCGCCAGCGAACGGTTCCCGGTGAACTGTTCGGGACATCACTAATAGTCACGCTTAACCAGAAAACTCTGAAGAATAGGCTAATTATACATCTGCTTTGTACGAAGATTTTCTACCAGTGGTGATGATGAGTGAAATTTTTGTGTGAAAATAAGTATGGGCAAATTTGTTAGTTTATTAGTTAGTGTTTTTGACAGCATAGGTCACAGAGTAAGTTATTCTAAAATATTAAGTCACAACATTTTATTATGTCTTGCAGACTGATATCTCATTGTAACTCACCACCTCTTAAATATTGAGAAAGTGTGATTATTGAGACAATAATTGCTTGTTTCTTCCTACACGTACATTTATACTGTTTTAAAAAATATATATCTAACCATATTTTTTTCCCTGGTGTACCAATTTAAAACAATAAAAGGACAAAATGTATTTTGACACATAGTATGTAATATGACAAATGCAGTCACCAGCAAATACTACCATTGGATCACATTTATGAGAATAAAAGTTGGAATGTAATGGTAGTTATGAAAATGAACTGAATATAGCAATATTTTATTTCCAGGCAGAACAAAAATAACAAAAAAATCTGAATTTGGAAGGATTGCAAATGATTATCTTAATCTGGAAATGTCTGCAAATGTTTCAATAACGAAGCAAAGTGAAGACATTTAAAAATGCCAAATACAAAATGTGCGAAAAACATGGCGACATCTAAAAAATGAAAATTGAAAAATGATAAAATGAAAATTAACACTTACTATGTATAAAATAAGTTACTTATTGAGATTTTTTTTTTCTCTTTAATAGAAGAGGAAATTGAATCATTAAACTGGGATAAAATATGAGTGAGCATATTTCTCATTAAAAATACAAGAGAGGAAGCTTGTTGGGTTGGTAATCTTATCATCAATGAGGTAGTTATCAAACTCATCTAAATGTAGAATCCCTGCTCATTATGTCTTCTTTAATTTCACAAGGTAATGATTCACAAAGAGCCAATCAACTAGATTCACTGTGTTTTCTAAGGAGCCACTTGTAGTAATGTATTTATCTTCAACTGTTATTTTGTTTTTCCAATAGCATACCTATATTTGTTACATTGTTATTACTTTTTTAAAAGAATATGCAGAACTAACGTGGGCCCAAATATGCCCCACTAGTGCCAACCCAATTTTAAGTTTCTATGAAGTCTCCCACATTTTAAGATAGTAATTCTCATTATCTATTTATCAACTTGTATCTTCAGTATACATTAAACATTGTTGTTGTATGGTCACGTGATGAATTAAATGATAAGTTGTGCAGGCATGTTATCCATGATTATATTATATTGCCATCAAAAATTAAATCCATTTTGCAAGAAAAAGGGGGATAACACCTATTACTCGATACGTGTGCCTAAAATTGACCATTGACTATTCATACTTTAATTCATACATAAATTATGTATATTTTAAATTTGTAAGGTGTTTTAATATTTTTTTCTATAAGTCTTTACCTTTTCTATGCTTTATTCCATTTTGACTTCTTTGTTATTTACATGCTCCCATCATCTATATGTTTTGTCATGTGTATGTATATGTTTTGGAACCTACAGGATCTGTTAAATTGTCATTCATCTATAATATGTGCCTATCCTGAATGCCATACTAGTGTCACGCAAATCCAGATCCATGGATTATGGGAACTCCCTAAGGAATAAAATAATTGAATCTTTTCGTCTAATGAGTTCCTGTGTTAAAAGAAGCAAGCCTCCTCTTGTCTATGATTGAGTCCATTTGTCATTGATAAATCACATTAGCTTGAGTGCCATTAATTTCCTTCATTGTGTTGCATTTATTATTAATGTGAAAAGTCTTAATATAGTTTTTGTGCTTTAATCTACTTTAGTCAAGCCATTGAATTCATTTGATGCCCCGGAAAGCAGTAGATTCGGGACTGAGAGTCTGGAATTATCTTTGTCTACAAAGGCAGCCAATGTTATTTCCAATGCTTCATGTATGGTCAATTATTTTCTACCGCAATTTGGAATCTGGAACCTATTTGTTATTTTGTATTTACACAACAATTACAAAAAAACATATACATATATGAAGAAGGAAATATGTCTATAGAATATTTTTTTTATATCTGTGTGTAAAAAAATATCCTCATTTGTTTTTAAATAAAAACTCTTGATGGCATAATGATTTCCTGGCAAAGTACTTGACAGGCTATATTTTTCACAGAAAGCATTTCCAGCTATGATAATAAACTAGAGGAACATACATTGTGACCTGTTGAGACGTTATAAACCACAAGAGCCAAAATCATGATACATCCTTCCCCCTCAGTATGAAAGCACCTCATTAATAATAATAAAAATATATATATATATATATATATATATATATATATATATATTGTTAATTTCCATGAAGTTGTAAGCTTGCACATAATTATTTTCCCCAATTCATTCTGCACTGCATGATAGAACGGTTATTCGGAAAGGATGCATTATTGTAAAATGTGAAAAAATAAAGTGGTTTCATGATACAGACTTCTTTCAGGCCTTGAGAACATTGACATATAAGTGTAATTAAAAAGTTTTAAAATTATGTTAATTCAAGTTGCAATCACGAAATCCTTCAGTAAAACTAAAATGTAGACCATATTGAGACAAATTATTTCTAGCACAAAAACTGTTTCATAAATGCAAATTGTTTCTAAACTCTGTTAATTTAATTAAAAGTAGAATTAGTTATAAGCCGTACTAAACTTGAAATTCTTTACTGGTTTTGTTCTGGTAATTGACTGACAGGTCAAAGCTTCAGGCAGGCAGCATTTATCAAATTTAATAAAACCGCAAGTGAACATTTTTTAGGGGAAAACGTAGCACCTTTCATTCTGAAATGAAAATCTTTATTACCTATTATAATTTTATATGTCTTGACATGACTTTGGTCTACGTAGCATTCTCACTTCTGTAATTAATCAATAATGGCTCACAAATAAATATATACACAAAAGTGCAATTATTTCCAAAGTGAAAATTGTTTGTGCAAATTTTTTTGGGGTGAAAAAAAAATGCACTTTTATATATATATATATTTATATGGGAAATATATATCACTGTTGCCCAGCATTAGCAGCACCAAAATGAGTACATTGAAGCACAATTTATAAGTTCAGTTGCAGATGCGATTTGAATGATTGTGAGTGTCGCTAATTATTTTTGTAAGTTTAATTCTACCAGCACAGGTAGTACATGTTAAGCCCAATACTAGGGTTCCATGTCTTCCTTTGAACAGATCATATAACTCAAGGATGTTTGCAATAACTGTCATGTATCTCCACATTCATAAAGCCCTTAAGCAAAACTCTCTAATGTTGCATCGTAGGAACCCTTTGTGTTTGCTGTTGAGGAAGGTTCTTAAGGATGTCTTTGTGTCCCTCTCACCTGGTGAACTCTTCTGACTAGGTCTCACATGCACCACAACTCCATGGTGCTGTTGTCGCTGTTGGTACTATTGCAGGGGCTACTGGTTTTTCTCCTCTTACAATATTAGAGCCATCCATACCCCATGTCGGAAACCCATCCACTGCTGCCCATGTTAATAGGTTACAGGTGGATAATTGGCCCATTAAGTACCACATAGGGATTTTTGTGTTTCTCTAAGACCGACTTTTTAAATAGATGTTTCAGGTATTGTGCACATGTAATACAGAATGTGTGTTATTAAGGCGCTTCCAGTTAGTGATTAAATGAACAATAATAGCTGCTACCACTAAACATAGGGACTCTCAACCCTATAGGTTAATACATAGAATCAAGTGTACACTCAGTGTAGGAAATTTGTAATAAAAAAACACCACTGGTGTGCATGTGGAGCGCATACAATTTAACAAACTCACCCCTATGGGTTAACATACACATGTATGAAGATGTATATTGTAACAGTGTATCTGCAACAAATATTAATACAGAAAATGGTGCAAGTAACGTTTTAATAAATGTAGTGAGAAAATATAATCTATATGGTCCCACTCACATGTAGCAGAGCCCTTTAGGATAGGCTCAAGTCTCAACAGCCTGCGTGTACTTATGGTGACATGATACATAATCGATCCTTACGGCGTCAAGAAGTCCTGATAAGGAGCCCTATACCTGGCTCCAGGTGTAAAAGTGTCTGTGCCTTTAAGGAGGCCACCACCCTTCTTTCAGCAGCAACACTGGGAGATGGATTCCAAATAAAACAAAATTTATTGAATAAGTATAAAAAACTTACAGTTTAAACCAAAATAATATAAATATCATTAAAAGTGATTATATATTAAAATCAGTGAATGGAATCTTCAAGCCTCCTGCCGAGAAGCGTTTCGCTGTGTTCAAACAGCTTTCTCGATCGGTGATGTGTTAGCTGCTGTTCTTCGTTTAAATTTCATGTTCTTGTTCCTGTATGGTCCTCCAATTAGTCTCTCCTCCAAAAAGCTGTCCTCCTCTAATGAAGAGCTGTGATCCGCTGAAGGTAGGAGTGCTTCGTTCTCGGAGTCCGGTCACGTGGCATGACACGTCACGTATCACGTCACAAAATGGGCGTGTCCTCGAATCTAGGCTTAGAATGCAGTTCGTCCATTTCAGAGTTGGGCAAATGCCCTTTCTTAAACAAGTCCATTCCTATTTACAGAATAACAGCTCAATTTGAGCGATGTGCAAAACAAGGATTTGAAGAGAAAAGAGAGAAATGCTGTTATTATGTATACTTCACAAACTCATTAGTAAAATATATGTATCCCAAAAATCTTTTGTTTATAAATTTTAAAGTGCCACTGCATGCACATAAAAAATGTGTGAAAAACAGAGAAGAGAGAGGTATACTCCTACACATAGGGTTTTAGTGAATAGATTTCTATTGTGTTTGCAACTTAGTTCAATTATGATTTGATATAGCAGATAAAAGATAAATAGATCTGTTTAGAAAAAAAATATATAAGTTTATATAAAAAATGCTCATTATATCCAATTAAAAATAATTTAAGTTAAAAAATGGCATAACTCAAAATCATCATTGAGACCATTAGGCTGCATGGTGTTTAAATTAAAAATCCATTGCATCTCCCTTTGGCCTAATTTTTTGATAAAATCTCCTCCCCTCCAATCAGGTAATATCCTCTGGATCGCATGGAATTCCAGCAAAGTAGGATCACTATTATGTTTGTTTTTAAAATGTAGAGAGACGCTATGTTTTTCAAAATTGTTCCTAATATTCCTGATATGTTCTTGTATTCTAATGTTAAAATTTCTTTTAGTCCGTCCTACATATGCAAATCCACATGGGCATTTCAAGAGATAAATAACTTTTGTGGATTGACAAGTAATCAACTCATTAATTTTAAATATAATTTTTTTGTTCTGGGGATGTGAAAATTCTTTTACTAATCTTTTTTTACTTTTAGAATTTTTACATGCATTACAATACCCACAACCATAAAATCCTTTTGTTTCATTAAAACAATCTCTATTACACCTTTTTGGGCGTATGTGGTTGGATGTTAGCGTGTTCCTCAAATTCTTTACTCCTCTATACACCATTTTTGGTTTCTCTGGGAGAATACTATTTAGGAGAGGGTCATTTCTTAAAATTGGCCAGTACTTAGAGACTATTTTCCTAAACTCTTTGCTTTTACAATTAAAGTCACATGCTAGTCCTATTCTTCTTTTTGGTGTTGTATTTGATTAAATCCTTTCTATCTTTAACTTTCACTTCTTCTAGGGCTCTCTCCAATAGTGTCTCTCTATATCCCTTTTCTCTAAAGTCTTCCATAATTTTGTGGGACTGATCTTGAAATTTGCACTCCTCCGTGCAGCCTAATGGTCTCAATGATGATTTTGAGTTATGCCATTTTTTAACTTAAATTATTTTTAATTGGATAAAATGAGCATTTTTTATATAAACTTATATATTTTTTCTAAACAGATCTATTTATCTTTTATCTGCTATATCAAATCATCATTGAACTAAGTTGCAAACACAATAGAAATCTATTCACTAAAACCCTATGTGTAGGAGTATACCTCTCTCTTCTCTGTTTTTCACACATTTTTTATGTGCATGTGCACTTTAAAAATTAGAAAAAAAGATTTTTGGGATACATATATTTTACTAATGAGTTTGTGAAGTATACATAATAACAGCATTTCTCTCTTTTCTCTTCAAATCCTTGTTTTGCACATCGCTCAAATTGAGCTGTTATTCTGTAAATAGGAATGGACTTGTTTAAGAAAGGGCATTTGCCCAACTCTAAAATGGACGAACTGCATTCTAAGCACAGACACTTTTACACCTGGAGCCAGGTATAGGGCTCCTTATCAGGACTTCTTGACGCCGTAAGGATCGATTGGGTATCGTGTCACCATAAGTACACGCAGGCTGTTGAGACTTGAGCCTATCCTATAGGGCTCTGCTACATGTGAGTGGGACCATATAGATTATATTTTCTCACTAAATTTATTAAAACGTTAATTGCACCATTTTCTGTATTTATATTTGTTTCAGATACACTGTTCCGATATACGTCTTCATACATGTGTATGTTAACCCATAGGGGTGAGTTTGTTAAATTGTAAGCGCTCCACATGCACTCCAGTGGTGGTTTTTTATTACTAATTTCCTACACTGAGTGTACACTTGATTCTATTGTGCACATGTATTTATATTATCATTTTTGTTCTATTTTATTGTAGTTACAGGGGTTATTTGTTTCACATTGCTTTATTCCATGTCATTTAATTAGTGTAACTGATCAATGAGGAATAATTAGTTAACGCTGTGTGTATATGTCATCAAGTCAGGGGAACATTTGTGACTTTAAACTGCTCATGGGCTAACGTTTAAAAATATTTTGGGAGTTTTGGATAGTTACTAGAATAGCATTTCAAAGGTCTTTGAGATGTTACATTCACAAGTTTTTAATGATCCCATTGAATTGGAGGTAACTCTTTGGAAGGATTGTGAGTCCAGAACGATGACTATTTAATCTATTTAAGTTTTAGGGCACATTTTCACTGATCCGATAATGGTAAAAATGCTGTTGGATTGTGATCATGTCGACATCATTAACGGCTCATCAGCAACTGTTGATGTGTAATAAATA
Source organism: Pelobates fuscus (assembly GCF_036172605.1). Lineage (NCBI taxonomy): Eukaryota > Metazoa > Chordata > Amphibia > Anura > Pelobatidae > Pelobates > Pelobates fuscus. Next base: position 401,049,721 of record NC_086318.1, on the reverse strand, counting down.
TCGGATATGAGATTGTAATTTCCCTAAATGTTAGCCCATGTGTGTAAAAGTGCTCAAAAATAGCAGCATAAATCAACAAAATGATATGAAGGATACAGCTGTCTCTTTGACAAGTATATACAGCTGTAATGTGCAGATTTTTCATGCTACATGCATCACATATAAAAAAGAACTTGGGAATATAAATTAAATAACTACCTGGAAGAAGAAAAAGCATTGAAAGCGCACAATAAAAAGTTAGTTCATCAAGTGTCAAAGAAAAATAAAATGCCTAAAATCTGAACCTTCTGAAGTAATATAAGAAATATTAAAAGAATAAAAATGTATTAAACTTTATTTTCTTAAAGGATATATATCAGATGCAGCATTAGCTAATGAACATCATTAGAGATTTACTAAACGAATGCTTCACTCAGGTGCAGAACTACTGGCAGTGTAGCAGGCTCATCAACGCCCGCAACTCTTGCAGGCGCCATGAGGCTGTTCTTGGCCGTGCTAGAAGAGCTGGTAGTTCCTACCATGAAATTTAGGAGGCAGGCCTGCAGGGATAATTTTCTGGAGTCAAACTCACCAGGGCCCAGAGAAGACATGTGTACACCATACTCATAGAGAAGCGATTTCCAAGATGAGCCAGCAGCACTTCTCATAGACAAGCATTGAATCTTTCTATGAGAAGCATTGCTTAAAGTGATGAGGAAGTGCATTCTCCAGGCTATCTGGCTGACCACTGGAAGAGTGCAACAGTGAAAAAGAGGGGTACCCTGTAAACCCCTAACAGATAGGACACTGGCTCTGTTAGGGGTTTACGGAATTCTTTATCTCTTTAGAATTTGCTTGTTAATATAATTTCAGCAAACTTGTTTTGGTATTGAATAATTTATTTAGATTTATAAACTGTACTTACATTTAAAATGCCTGGAGCTAAGGGATCACATATTTACACAATATTATCTTATGAAATATTTGGTAAAACTGTAAACATGAAAACATTTATTCAAATAAGTATTTCCCTTCAGAACTATGCCCTACATCAGGCATAGGCAACCTGTGGCATTCCAGATGTCTTGGACTACACCACCCATGATGCTTTGTCGTCAGGATTATGGGTGTAAGAGCATTATGGGGGATGTAGTCCACAACATCTGGAGTGCCAAAGGTTTTCCTACCCCTGCGTTACATGATATTTACCGCAGTCATCACAAACAGAATGAATCTTTTACTTCCAAATTATACAATGAAGGTGACCCTGTCATGTTTTGTTTGATTTTGCTTTTCTGGAGTCCACTGTATCTTATTGATTATGCTCCCACCTTGCCATTTACCTTTACTTACAGGGCCGCCAACAGGGGGTTCAAAACATATACTTGTAAATGGACTGTTTGTCCTCTGGGGCTCTGTAACATTATGTATTCCAAGTGAGTCAGGACCATAATGCAGATCTGTGACAACATGGTCACTTACAAGTACAGCCTCTCCCCATTCATCCTGAGCATGCTGTTCTGAGAGGAAGTGATGTTCCTTAACTTCTTCCATGATTTCAAAGAAGGCCAAAGCCCTTTCAACACAGATCGGAGCTAGTGCTGAATCCCTGCTGCAGCACGAGGAAGCCACCCTTCTGGCAAAATGTAGAAAAAGAGGCGAGTAGCTGAAACATTTTCAATTTGTTTGATTCTGTAAGTGAGTATATGTGTCTATCGGTGTATGAATTCGTGTTTCAGAGTGTAGGATAGTGGTGCGGTAGCCACGTCTTTTGCTTGTACTCAGGTCCAAGTGACAGTCAGTGAATATGCAAAATAAGAAGACAGAGGAATACCATATAGTGTAGTGTGTTATCCTGATTGGTGAAAGGAATATATATTACAATTTATTGGAGCTTCCAAGTATTTTCGCATGGGCGGTATAATTCTAATAATTGGAGCTTATCGGTTTATCTGTGTTTTAGAGTGTGTGTGTCTAACAGGGTGGGTGTGTCTACCACTGTGTCTGTATTTGGCAGTGTGTGTGTGTGTGTGTGTGTATGTTTATGTATAACTGTTAGTATGTGCATGTATACTTGTCAATGTGTAGGTCTGTCTGGTAGTGTGTATTGGTATCTGTGTGTCTGACATTGAATATCCTTGTGTGTATGTATGTCTCACAGTTCCTTGTGTGTATCTATGTCTCGCAGTTTGTATCTAGGCATGTGTGTATATCTGAGAGTGTGACTGGAATGTGTGTGTGTGTTAGAGGTATCTGTGTGTAATTGTGCATGTTGTGAGTACACGTGTATGGGTGAGTGGGTTGGTAGGAGCCTAGCCCCTCGGTTTGTAAGGGGCCCCAAGTGTTTTTATGGCAACCCTGTTTATTTATTTTTATTATTTGTTATGACTTGTGCAGAATCTTAATATCCAGGCTCAGCAATATTCTTTTATTCGGTGGTGGTTAAATTTGGTTGACAACTGAAAGGTAACCTTGCTTAAGCTCTGTCTATTGTCAGGTTTTGTCAACTTGACTACTAGACACAAAGAAAAGTTCTCTCAACTTTCCTTTTGTATTTTGATAAAAACTTGAACACTCAGGAAAAAATAAAAAGTGATTCCGAGTGGGTGGCAGAGTTGCTTTAATAGTCGGATGAGTTTCATCATTTAAAAAACTAATACATACAATTCTTTCCCACTAAGTATTGTGTGTCAGGCCACAGTTTCTTATTTTTACCATATTAGTATGTTAATAAGCACTTTGCTGCATCCAAAACTAAATCCACAAGTCTACACTCTGTCCCAGATCTATCACATCATACAAGATATCCTGACTAATGGTAGGATTTGAAAGGAAATCACTCCACCATGTCACTGCAAAAACCACGACAAAGACCTTGTGCGTATACGGGTGAGGGATGCACAGAATTTAAATGACAACACTGAAAGCAGACCTCCACCGAGGGAATACATTTGAACTATTAACCTTGCCATAATTAGAATGAATATCTTGCTAAACTATATATTTTTAGAACTATTGAAATACAAATTTCATCCCGGATCCACAATCCTGTTGTTCATGTTTTTTTTTTTGTCAACCCCTCAACACAGTATTATTGTGTTCCAACCATCACCATTGTCAAGTGCATGGAAGATACCCACTATCTCTGTCACCAATATCACATGTGCCATTATAGCAGAAGGATGTGCATACCAAAATTCCAGCAGAATCTACAGACTGCCTGGCACTAAAAATAAACTTTAAAATAGTGCCCCCATGCTTTAATAGACAGATCACTTACCTTTTTATTTTGGATAATTGGTGTATCTATTCTGAAAAGAACATATTATTCTCAACCTATAATAAAAGTACCTGTGTGAAGGACAAGTTAAAGGCATGATTAACACAGAATATTCTACAAAAGAATATTAGATGGCTAGTGGTGACAGCTTACACAGGTAATGTATGTGCTCAGAGTAGCACAGTTGACATACCTGACAAATCGTAACAAAAACACAGACTACACCTGGAGTGAGAGAGCAAATATTCTAAAATATTTATTGTTCATTCAGCTTTGACTAAGGCATGAATATATTTGCTCCTAAAGGAAAGAGATTTTCAAACAAGTTCAAAGGGTGTTATGTGATAAATTATTTGAAAATCTCTTTCTTCTCCTTTGGTATTTAAATATTGAATTGAAGTTGTCCTTGTGTTGGATGTTTTAATACAAAGAACTGGTGTCTATCCTGTCCGTGACACCCATTAAAATATCTAGTACTTGCTTACTTTCAGAGCACTAACCTCAGTTTCATTATGAAAATAAAAGGTTCGTGTCAAACCTGCTTATTGAATCTTGTATTTATCTTGGTGGAAACGTCTACATATATTAAAGAGTTATATGTAACACTTTTTCAAATTTAAATTTTGCTTTAAAAATATATTTTAAATGTGTCATCCAAACAAAATAGTCTGCTAAATAAAATAAATGGTATTAATTTTTTTTTAAGTTTAAAGCATATTGTGTATTATTTTTAGAATGAAGCCTGTTTAAGACTTCGAGTGCAAAAGAGCATTTAACATGTCATCTTTTATCTTTTTATTTTTTTTTATTTTTTAAATAGATATAGGGCTGAAGTCCAGAGGGGTGTATTCATACACCCCAAATTAGAGTACTTGTACGTACTGGAAGTGTGTAAGCCAATATCCTTTAGTCCTAACAGATTCCACATTTTTACTGTACATGTAAAAAAATCTATTTTTTTAGAGGTGAAAAACTACAATTTAATAAAAAAATTCTCTGTTTGTGTATATTGAGTATTTAACTTTATTCAGTTAAATATTCTGTATTCTTGGTGCACAAAATGCCCAATTCTATTAAATGAGAAACAGACTCCCTTATTTGTAAAGGCAGATCGTATATTTGAAAAAAAAAACAAAACATATAGAATTAAATTCTCAAGTGGCAAGGTGGAGTTTTTCAGAGAGAGGGATTCACGGAGCCTATGAAATCAATGGAAATGTTTAATAATTATTAAAATCTATTTTATGACTAACCAGTTACATTGTAGATGGAAAGCTCAGTCAGTACCAAAGCAATATAAACTGTAAAATCCATGCCATAACTTACCTGTGTTTCATATCCCCAGAGCTAGGGGAAAGGGCAATAGGAGACTTAGCACCAAAGAGAGAGGTGTAAGAGCATTTTGTTTACATGGCTACACATATTGCACATAGTGTATACACACAGTTATACATTTACATTTATACCACATATTTTTCATATTACACACTTAACTTGCTTTTGACAGTGTTGTTTGCAATGTGAGTGTGTAAGTGTGATTTTGTAGGGCTAGTCGAAGAGCTTTTCACAGCCAGGGGAGGTGTGGCTAGGGCTGCATAAACAGAAACAAAAGTGATTTAACTCATAAATGGCAAAGAACTGAGCAGTGAAACTGCAGGGACATGATCTGTATACTAAAACTGCTTGATTAAGCTAAAGTTGTTTTGGTGCCTACAGTGTCCCTTTAAGAGAGCAAAATAATTCAGTATGTTATGTTTATACGGTGACAGATTACTAACAATACTTGTTGACCGAAGGAGGAATTTAATAAGTTTTCCCCATTTTATACAACAAAAAAGTTTCTAATATGTTTTTGCTCTCTTTACGCAAAGAAACATACAAGGATGAATCAAAGTATTGTATTTATTTATTTTTAATTAATTTTTTTAATGAGGCATAAAGTAAAAATACATCACAACGAGAGCAGGTATACATCAGACCAATAGTTCACAGGCAAAATATAGCAAAGCCGTGCATAATGTATACAGAGTAATAAGGCCTCAATTTTCATTGTTTAGAACGTTGCATAATATATCTCAAGAGCAAGAGATACGTGATAACAAACAAACAATAAAAAACTTGCATTATGAGACGGAGTATAGGAGACCCAATGTAAGCTACAATATGTGTAGAGGTTCCAGCTTAATAAGCCATAAGCAAAATTATGTAGATCAATTGCTGAGAGTCAGAATGCTGAAAAATAATAATTGAAAAAGAATAAACCACATGATGTTACGAGCAACTCCTGATGACGTGAGCTGTGCAGGGGGGGATTTTAGCCCTGTTCGACTCATGGCCTGGGTAAGTGATGGCGTTGGTTGGAAACTGAACACTAGGCGGTGATGTGCCAACCACGGTTTCTTCTGCTTTCTCAGCTCCTACGAAGCCGTACTGGGGAAACATGGAGTAATCTTTGCCCTCTGGAGTCGACAAAGAGATGTAGTCTGGAAGCATAGGTAAAGTAAGATAAGGAGTCAACTGCTCGTTGGTGAAACAGGCCAAAAGCTCACAAGGGGTAACCGACATATCCCCTGCTGGGTTAAAGGAGGCAACGGGGGTACAAAGACAGTTTGGAACAGATCTATGGAAGAGAAATAGCCTCCCCAAATATGTCTCCAGGTTACTGAGAAATCGGCTGATGGGTCTAGTAAAATACAGACCAAATGTTTTGCAAGGTTTTCCCTGGTAGATAGAGCAGTGTTTCTGCAGAAAATAATGTGTTTTTTCTTGCGAGGTAATAGCCTCAATTTTAGTCTTTCCTTGAGGAGCACCAGCTATATGTGACTGACTTGGCCTAATGTCAGGTTGTACCCCCTTATTATTTTTATTCAATGTAGATAAACATGCAATATTGCTACTTAAACACTTAAGGACTTCATAGACGTCTATGTCGTCATGCAGTGACAGACTTTAGTGAGCATTGACAGCATAAACTATCATGCAACAAAAGTACCACCAGGGGTTAAACCCACTGGTACCAAGAAGCACCAGGTATCATTTGATAGCTGATTGTCCCTTTTGTCAGCCAGGTCAACAACTAGTGACACCAGACTGATAGGTAAGTTATGTGAAGTGCTCAAATAGTGCAAATGAAAATGTTATATAATATGCAGAAAGGGGTAAATTGTGGTATAATTGACGAATGGCAAAAGTGCCAAAAAGTCCTTGGACACAAACACGTGGCATCTCAAAATAGCCACGATCCTGTAACAGTATTTAATGCAAAATCTACAGTGGTTTAAGGCTAACTCTTCTGCATAGTGACCTATAATGTCTGATTAATAATAAGGGTACTATGCTAGGGAGTTCATAGAAAGGCCACAATGAGTGAGTTTAATCCTCTTTTTACATATATGAAAATGTATATTTATATTATGTTCTATCCCTTCTTAATTTTTATTTTATTTTAATATCATCATCCTGTATTCATATTTTATGTCGTTGGTGTTTAATGTTAATATTATTTCCTTTATAAATTGCTTGAATTAATATAATTTCTTCTATATAAATTCTTCTGTAAATATTAATAAAAAGAAACCATTTGAATTCTACAAATATAACCTAAAGAACAGCAAATACTATGAAATGTTCCTCTGTTGCTGGTAAAATACTAGACACTGAAAGGTTATGTAAATCCCAACTTACATCTGCAAATACTTTTCATATCCGATTTTGATTTGGTAAATTTAATTTATAGCTTTCTTCCTCCCGCTCCCAATATATATATATATATATATATATATATATATATATTTATTTATTTTTTAAATTATTAAATATATTTTTAATAAAATATATGATACTACAATTTTAGAAAGAAGCACTTGATATAAGAATAACACCGTTTTAAGAGTCCTATAGTGCTCTTCCCTCCTGTCTCAGAGTTCTCCCATCCTGTCCCTTACAGCCCTCTCATACCCCCCATCTCTTGGTGCTCCTCCATCCCTTAGTGCTCTTTCCTACCCCCGTCCCTTAATGCTATCACCTACCCCCCATCCCTAAGAGCTCACCCCTGTCCACTGTCCTTTAGAGCTCTTCCTTCTATCCATTAGAGCTCTCGCCTGCCCCTAAGTGTCTCTCCTCACCCGTCCCTTAGTGGTCTCTCCTCTCCCCCAACTCATTAGTGATCTCTCCTCTCCCCCTTAGTGGTCTCTAGTCTCCTCCCCCCCTCCCTTAGTGGTCTTTGCTCTTCGCCCCCCCCTTCCATTAATGGTCTCTCCTCTCCCCCCACCCTTAGTGGTCTCTCTGTTCTTTCTCCACCCTTAGTGGTCTCTCCTCACCCCCCTCCCCTAGTGGTCTCTCCTCTTCCCTCACCCATAGTGGTTTCTACTCCACCCCCCCTACCTCCCTTAGTGGTCTCTCCTCACCCCTTACCTCCCATTGTGGTCTCACTTCCACACCCCTCCCTTCCATAGTGGTTTCTCCTCTCCCTCCCACCCTTAGTGGTCTCTCCTCTCCCTCCCTCCCTCAGTGGTCTCTCCTCCCTCCCATAGTGGTCTCTCCTCCCTCCCATAGTGGTCTCTCCTCTCCCCCCACCCTTAGTGGTCTCTCCTCCACCCCCTTTCCCTCAGTGGTCTCTTCTCCACCCCCACCCTCCCATAGTGGTCTCTCCTCACCCCCCTACCTCCCTTAGTGGTCTCTCCACCACCACCCCTCCCCCATATAGTGGTGTCTTCACCTCCTCCTTTCATGGTCTCTCTCCTCCCCGCCCTCCCTTCATGGTCTTTCTCGACCCTTACTCTGTTGTAACGTGGCCGAGCTCCGCAGTGCAGGAGCTTCTGTTTCCTGTACTGAGTGAGCACTTCCTGTCAGTCCAGCCGGGTACAGGAAACGGATTATCCTGTACCGTGGACTGGACCACAGCTCAGCCACGCTACAACAAAGGGACTGACAGGAGGGAGCACTGTACGCTTCCCTCCTGCTGACCTCCTCTTTTCTTGTGCGCCCAGGCAGGCGCTCCTAGCGGCGACCCTTCCTAAGTGGCGCCCTAAGCGACTGACCAAGTCGGCTATGGGATGCGCCGGCCCTGAAAACAGGCGCAATTAAAATGTCATGCATATGTGGGCTTTGGAGTGATGATAAGGAAGGCTAACACTTCTGCAGAGTGACCTATAATGTACGATTAAAAATAAGGGTACTATGACTAAGGAGTTCATAGAAAGACCACAATGAGTGAGTTTAATCCTCTTTTTACCTATATGAAAATTTATATTTACATTATGTTCTATGCCTTCTTATTTTTTATTTTATTTTAATATCATTGTTCTTTATTCATATTTTATGTCTTTGGAGTTTAATGTTAATATTGTTAATTACTTTATACATTTCTTGAATGAATATAATTTGCTATATAAATTGTTCTGTAAATATTAATAAAAAGAAACCATTTGAATTCTACAAATATAAGTTAAAGAACAGCAAATACTATGAAATGTTCCTCTGTTGCTGGTTAAATATCCCCTACTAGACACTGAAAGGTTATGTAAATCCCCACTTAAATCTGCAAATACTTTTCATATCCGATTTTGATATTCTTTTTGAAATTTGATGTTTTTATTTTTCAAAATTTAGGGGGTATGGGATACAGAACAAAGAAAAGGGGGGGGGGGGGTGGGGGTATGGGGGGACAAATACCAAGGCATCAAATTGAATTAACAGTGCACATACATATACAGTGTATCAGATATTTTGCCTTACATTGCATTGTCTTCACAATATTCTGCACCATATGTACAAAATTGCTTATACACAAAATTCGATGATCCACATGTAACGGTTGTATTTAGACACTCATGCAGCACCGTTCGTATTTGGGATATATTACCAATCTAGAATAAAATAACATGTAATAGTTTGTGAACCCATATGTTGGCAGTTCAGTCACCAGATTGTATCGATTAGTATTGTTCCGGTTTGACTCTCTTCCTTCTATTCGTTTATTGGAAGTGAATGCTGCTCTGTGCGATGGAGATTATATGAGTGAGATCCTAGGGGTTGTCCCTCTCCAAAAGGGCAACCCAGGGTCTCCACATTAGTTCTAACCGACTTCTCTTCGTGTATGAGTCTGCAGTAAGCAGTTCATACTTGTAGAATAATTTTACCCTCTCTATTAGTTCCCTTCTAGAGGGACATACAGTACTCTTCCAGCCCTGTGATATTAGGTGGCGTGCAGCTAAGAGCACGATAGAGGCTAGTTTTTTGTCTGCTCGATCCCAGTGTGCTGGGTAGAGGAGTAAGAGTGCTATCTCGGGTGTGATGAGTGTTTCATGTTGTAGAATTCGATTTAGTATTAGCTGTACCTTGGACCATAGCGGCCGAATATCTGTACATTCCCACCAGATATGCATCATAGTGCCTATGTTGCTCGAGCATCTCCAACACATGGGTTTCGTGTTAGGGTATATTTGGTTCAGTCTGTGGGGGGTAAGGTACCATCTATAGATCACTTTTTTGTGTGCCTCTACATGGGAGAAGCATGAGGTAATACCTTTTAGGGCATTGGTAGCTTTGAGCCATGTATCTTCCGTTAGATTAGGGATGCCTTCTTTTTCCCACTGGCGTGTGAATTGAAAGAATTGGGGGGTATGATAATCTAGAATAGATTTGTAACAAATCGAAAGAGATTTAGGCTTTAACAGTGCGTTACGGCACCTGGATATAATGGCAACAGTACTGTTTACACGTTGGGGGGACAACGAGTGATGCCATGAGACTTGGGAGGTTATTATACTTTTTAATTGGAGATATTGAAATATCAGGGAGTTCGGTAGATGCAGACGTTTCTGTAAATCGGGGAATGTTTCGATGGAGTAGGATGAGCACAGGTCCTTGATATGCTTAACCCCATATTTGGCCCATGTTTTCAATGACAACCAAGGAGTCAGTAGGGTCAATGCTTCAATAGGAGCCTCGGCACAATATTTCCCCTTTTCTGATACCGTGGACAATAATTTGTCCCAATATTTTAACATTAATGCTGAGGTCGGGTATAGTGAGAGTTTTGGGGGGCGGTGTACTTTAGGGGACCACATGATATGTAATAGCGAGTGTGGTTTGGGTTTGTCGTGTTCCATGTCTGCCCATTGGAACGTGTGTTTAGTAGCATGGATACGAATGGCCGATTCTAATATCGCAGCTTCATAGTAGGCGGATAGTTTAGGTGTACCTAACCCTCCCTCAGACGATGGTTGCTGGAGTAAGGACATGGGGAGACGTGGTTTTTTCTTATCCCATATGTAACGGGATAGTGTAGATTGAATAGTTTTAAGCATTCGTGGTGGTACTTGGATTGGTAGCATACGAAAAATATAGAGGATTTTTGGTAATAAGATCATTTTAATTACATTAATGCGCCCCAACCAAGATAAGCGGATGTGTTTCCATGATTGGAAGAAAGAGGTGCATATATGTGATAGTGGTCCATAGTTGAGTGATAGGGTGGTGTGCGGGTGTAACGCAAGCTTTACACCAAGATAAGTGACATATTTCTGTCTCCAGTCAAATTGATATGTCCGTTTTAGTTTGTCAACTGTTGGTGCTTGGACATGAATGGGTAGGGCCTGCGTTTTATTTTGATTTAACTTATAATATGATATTTTGCCATAGTCTCGTAGGAGATGTGTAAGGTGTAGCATAGAGGTGTCTGGATTACTGATGGTGACTAAAATGTCGTCAGCAAACATTGCGAGTTTGAACTGTGAGTGTCCAATCTGTATTCCTGAGATGAGCGGGTTGTTTCTAATTTTTTGTGCTAGGGGTTCTAGCGCTATGATAAAGAGGAGGGGGGATAACGGGCAGCCTTGCCTGGTACCGTTTGAGAGACTGAATGGTAGTGAAGTAAAACCTGAGTTGGATACTTGAGCTGTCGGTTCCTTATAAAGAGCCATAACACCTCGGGTCAATTCCCGTGGGAAACCGAATTTATGTAAAACTGAAATCATGTATTTCCAATTGAGCCGGTCAAATGCCTTTTCCGCATCTAAAGCTAATAAGAGGCTTTCTGTTTGTGTCGCATCAATATGGGATAGTATGTTAAGAATTTTCCTGGTATTGTCTGTGCCTTGCCTTCCTTTGATAAAGCCTGACTGGTCATTATGGATTATGCGGGTGAGGATGGGATTGATCCTATTTGCTAAAAGTTTGGCATAAATCTTCGTGTCGCAATTCAATAACGATATGGGTCTGAAGTTGGAGCATTGGGTTGGGGGTTTCCCAGGTTTGGGTAGAGTTGAGATGAAAGCTTGCAGCATAGCGGTAGGCATAGCACCTTCCTGAAAGCAGCGGTTAAACAATTTTGTTAGGTAGGGTACTAGGAGGTCTTGGAACGTACAGTAGTATAGGTTTGTAAACCCATCCGGACCAGGTGATTTATGTTTTGGTAGCTGTCTAATAACGTCTTTTATTTCTTGGGGCGTAAAGGGTCGTATTAGGGATTGACAGTCTTCTGGGGTGAGGGTCGGCAGGTGGATATCATTCAGATATGTGTCTATTTCGTTTTGGATAGGGGAGTGGCAGTCCGGTTCTTTTGCTAGGTTATATAGGCCGCTGTAGTAGCGGCTAAATTCTTCCACAATTGCTTGTGGATCCGTGATCTTTTCACCCTGATTTGTAGTGAGATATGCAATTTTGGACGATAGTGTTTTAGTTTTGAGTTGTGCTGCCAACGTCTTCCCTGCTCTGTTCCCGTCTTTAAAGAATTTGTGTTTCAGTTTCGACATTAAGTAGGTAGTTTTTTCCAGTTCCATGTCTCTCAGTTTTGACTGTAGTTCATGAATCTGTTGTGTGATGGTATGTGATGGTGCTATTTTGTTAGTACGAGTGAGGTCAGCTAGTGACTTGTGTAAATCGATGTACGCCTGTGTCCGAAGTCTTTTATTGTGGCTAGCATGTTTGATGAATTGGCCCCGTAGGACTGCCTTATGGGCTTGCCAGATAGTTTCTATACTTATCTCTCCAGTGTCGTTTAAGTTAAAATAAGTGTCTATTTCTTTGGTGATTTGTGTCACCAGTTTATGGTCGGTCAGGAGGGTATCATTCAGACGCCAGGTGCGGTTCCCACTAGTAGGGTGTTGTGTGGCAAATTTCAGTATGATAGGGGCATGATCTGTCCAAGTGATGGTGCCTATGTCTGCTGTAGCTATTTGTGGTGCGAGTGAGGGAGGAATGAGGAATCGGTCAATTCTGGAGTACGAGCTGTGAACTAAGGAGTGAAATGTGTAGTCTCTAATTAACGGATGCAGAGTTCTCCAAATATCAACAAACCCGTGTGTTTGTAAAGTATTTTCCAGAAGGGAAATGGAGCGCATTCTTTGTTTTGTGGTGTTGCCTGAAATCTTGGAGGAGGAAGTCGTGTCTAGGTTTTGATCTAGGATGAAGTTTGTGTCGCCTCCGATTATGACATTTCCGAATTTATGAGCGTTTGCTAACGACAAAATTTGGTCTAGGAAAATATGATGGTTGTCGGGCGGGCCATACAGATTAATCAATGTATATTGAACATTATTTATTATGCATTGCAATAGGAGATAACGACCTTTTCTATCGCTTATTTTCTTTATCAACTGAAAGGCTATGTCCCTACTGAGTAAAATAGAAACACCTCTTTTTTTTTCCTGTACGTGCAGTGATACCCTATTGGAGAAATATCTGGAGGAGAATTTAGGGGAGTTATGAGTTTGGAAGTGTGTCTCTTGGTAAAATGCTATGTGCGTTTTCTGTTTTTGTGCTTCCAATAATGCCATACGGCGTTTATGAGGTGAGTTGAGCCCTTTGGCATTTATTGAGAGTAGGTTAAGCGTCATTTAGAATCGAATGTTGGGGTGATAAAGTTATGCGGCTGTATGTGAGAAGATAAGCTGGCTGGTATACGTAAGTGTCATGCTCAGTTACAGGTGTAAAGCGATATACAATTGCCTTGGCGAGGGTAGGGGAGTCAAGGGGGAAGAATAACAAAGGGGGGTTTAACCAACTATGTACATAACAAAGGTCCGTAGTGTAGGACCTGGTCTTCGAGATATTCATGGGCACTGAAGCCCTTACGTGGGGGTTGAGAAAACCCGCTAGCCGGGGTGAGAGAGGATGCCCCTAATAGGCCGAGAGGGTAATATTGTCTCCTATCGTGGCTAAGGGTTCGTAACTTAGAGAGCAAGTAATTCAATTCCCCTAGGAGAGTGAGATATTACAATAATGTTTGCGATGGCCGGTTACTCATGGGAGGCCCCACGTGTAGGAACTCCCATGTCCAGGCGGCCATCTTGATAGTACATGAGAAACCTCCTTTGCCCTCTCGGTAGGTCTTGTTATGGCCTAGTACATGAAATGATGAATTGCTTTGGAGTGCAATCACTCATAAGTAGGTTAATAGCCTGGGGGTCAAATATACTCCATGTGTAAAAAAAAAAAGCATAAAGATTAAAAGCAAAAAGGAAATCATAACATAAACAACGTAAAAACAGTCTCCCAGAGTATAGTAACGGGTGAATCTGCTAAGACTCTAGAAATTCAGCTGGAGCGCTGGGTGCCCAGCGCCTCTTGTGATAGTATTGTTATCAGTCTGAGGCACGCTACAGCCCCTTATACATTCACACATACAACCCCTCTGATACACCGTGATACATTGGGTAGTTAGGTGCGGGGTCGCCATGTGCGAATGGCGGCTCCACATCCCCAACACCATACATCCCCGCGCCCCATCATAGAAGGGTCATATATAACGGGGGGAGGCATCGGCGTTAACATTAGAGTAGATAAAACATAGAGACTAGATGAACTAAAGATAAGGAGATGCAGTAGGATACGCATCAGAAAGTAAAACAAGTGATAAGGTACTTATCCACAGAGCCTGACTCTCTCGTGTCGTGGCTCTTTGCCGCCAAGATTGGTATATACTGTCTCAGATTGCAAATGTGGCAAAAGTCATTTGATTTTCGTGCTTGTGGCCCATTCGTGAGTGATTTTCATCGGCGAGGTTGTCACTGTGGTAGCGTGTTGTGGGGTAGATGGTGGTGGCGTGGTTTCCCCATTTTCAGCCATCGGGATGTTCCATTCAGTCAGAGCTCGTTTCCCCTCTTCTAAGTCGGTGATGTGTCTCTCAACGCCATTCCGTCTGACGATAATTCGTGCAGGGAAACCCCATTTGTAAAGAATGTTCGCCTTTCTTAATGCGCTGGTTATGGGAGCAAAGTTCCTCCGAGCATTCAACGTGTGTGCAGATAGATCCGTGTATAACTGGATTTTGCTGTATTCCTCAGGGAGTGTGGGTTTTTTCCTGGCAGCCGCCATTATAATTTCCTTGGTAGTGTAATAATGTACGCGGGTTATAGTATCTCTCGGGGCGGACTGAGGGAGATGCTTGGGTCGGGGTAGCCTATGCGTTCTGTCTAGCAGTAATGCAGTGATCGGCAGGTCTGGTGCCAAGAGGTGGAAGATGCGGCATACATAGTTGCCCAGTTCGTCGGGGCCTACGCCGTCCGGGATACCTCGGATGCGTATGTTGTTCCGCCTGTCCCTGTCTTCATGGTCGGCTATTTTGGCATATATAGAAGTCAGTTTAGCTTCCATGGTATCATATACGGTTACCACGTTATTATGTGCGGTTATGATCTCTTCCGTCTTGGTTTCGATGTAGTCCATTCTCTCCCCCAGCGCCCTGACATCATCTCTTATTTCTTTTGCGATTAGAGTAAAATCTGCCCTTAAGGATGTCTGGAGGCTATTCAGCATTCTCTGTATAGCGGATTCTGTGGCCGGTATCTCCCGGTGGGAGATAGACGTGACGTCGCTCCGTCCTGAACTCGAGGCCGGGGAGTTAGGCCTGTCTGCGCCATCTTGTGTTCGGTGTGGCGGCGAGGCCATGGTCGCTATTTGCAGCGATGGTGTCTCTTTGGGCTTATTTTTTTTGGTCACACGCTGTGCCATAATGTCTAGGCTAGGCAGGGCAGGTTCTGCTGGGTTGTTTTTCTCAATAAACGCTAGAGTAAATGCTGTATTGCGGGTATTTCTCACGGAGCCGATCGGTCACACGTCCATTCCCTTGAACGGTCCGGCCACGCCCCCCCGATTTTGATATTCTAAATGTAATTCATAGCTTTCTTCCTCCGGCTCCCTATCTAAATATATATCTCTATATATTATATTTTTTTTATTGTTATTATTATTAAATATATTTTTAATAAAATATATGATGCTACAGTTTTAGAAAGTTTTAAGTGTCTAAAAAAATTACAGATATTCTATCCCACCTGTATCGAGTTCTTGTGTAAATACAGTTATTAGTTAAAGGGACACTATAGTCACCTGAACAACTTTAGGTTAATGAAGCAGTTTTTGTGTATAGAACATGCCCCTGCAGCCTCACTGCTCAATCCTCTGCCATTTAGGAGTTAAATCCCTTTGTTTATGAACCCTAGTCACACCTCCCTGCATGTGACTTGCACAGCCTTCCATAAACACTTCCTGTAAAGAGAGCCCTATTTAGGCTTTCTTTATTGCAAGTTCTATTTAATTAAGATTTTCTTATCCCCTGCTATGTTACTAGCTTGCTAGACCCTGCAAGAGCCTCCTGTATGTGATTAAAGTTCAATTTAGAGATTGAGATACAATTATTTAAGGTAAATTACATCTGTTTGAAAGTGAAACCAGTTTTTTTTTTTCATGTAGGCTCTGTCAAATCATAGCCAAGGGAGGTGTGGCTATGGCTGCATAAACAGAAACAAAGTGATTTAACTCCTAAATGACAGTGAATTGAGCAGTGAAATTGCAGGGGAATGATCTATACACTAAAACTGCTTTATTTAGCTAAAGTAATTTAGGTTACTATAGTGTTCCTTTAAGCATTCCTGGATAATATTCTCAGGATAAAAGCAGAAGAAAAAATTTACATTTGTACAGAAGAACCTTATACAAGTATTTTTAATGTGGGATTACTGATCATTACAGCTCTGCCATCACCACAAGTATCAAAGCAATGTTCCCTAATATTAAAAGTGTATGGTCACGGTTTAGGGTAGCATATTTAGATTTTGTATATAAAATGCAACAAAATGTTTTTGTATTGTACCTACTGATCAAAGTATATGTCAAGCCCTAGGCATGGATTTCTAAGCCATTGGTATGCTGCTGATATACATACACGAAGATTTTGTCTTCCTCTTTTTGCTGAAACTACTACAAGAATTGTTCAAGCCTGGTTCAAGTTTAAAGGTACACTATAGGGTCAGGAACACAAACATGTATTCCTGACCCTATAGTGTTAAAAACACTATTAAGCCCCCTGGTCCCCATTGAATATAGTAATAAGTACATTATTTCCAGCCCCATGTGGGTCCATCAGTGCTGGCTCCACCCCGATCTGCCTCCTTGGCTGACATCATCAAAGTGATGATCTCAGCAAATGACAATGCTTTCCCATAGAAAAGCATTGGATTGGCTTAGATGGTCAATTATGGTGATCTCTCACAGAATCTTCTCATAGAGATGCATTGAATCAAAGCATCTCTATGAGGATTCTGTGTGTCTCTATGTAGAAGACGCTGAACTGTGCAGCACTGACCAGGAAGCACTTTTAATGGTCGTCTGAGGAGTGGTCACTAGAGGAGTTCCTAGGCTGCAATGTAAACATTGCATTTCCTCTAAAAAAGCAGTGTTTGCAACATAACACCTGCAGGGATGGACTGTACTCACTAGAACAACTACATTAAGCTATATTGTCCCTTTAAATTAGAGAATTCCTCACTGTTGGCTTGTAACACCAGCTTGTAGCAAAACCTGATTGATGACCTCTTATAAATAGAATTCACCAACACCTTTGTCAGAGTTGGTTCCTTAATAACACCAGTATGATGCATATGTAGTGATGCATCTGTCAAACAAGGTTGCATTAAATGGAACATTACATTTCATCCTCGGAGAGTTGTCTCTGATCTATGCCTTGTCTTGGTTTGACTGAACTATGGACTGGAAGAGCTTTCCTATCGACCTGTGAGGGAAAACTAGTGACAGCAGCAGCCAAAATGCAAAAGTGTGTTAGACATATAGCATGCATGATTCAATCATCTCCACTGGCAACCAGTAAGGTTTTGGGGACAGTATACAAGTTCTTGATGGCATAAAATATTATTGTTGGTATTTATATCGAACCAACTTATTCTGCATCTTTTTGCAATATTATCAAGGGGAATTTAACAACAAATGAGACAAAATATTACAAATTTTGAAAGGAACAATCGCTTAATGAGGACCCTGCTCACACAAGCTTACAATCTAGAGGTGGGGGATAAAATCACAATAGGAAGGACAGCATAGGAGATGAGCAATCAAGTGACAGGGTGGGAAAGTAGCAGGACTGGAAGATGAGAGTGAAGTAGAAAAGGAACCCGCTAATTCAGTTAAGAGAATAAGAAATATTCTCTTAACTGATATAGATAGATAGATAGATAGATAGATAGATAGAGCGACAGTTACCCTGGCAGCCTATAGACTATTCTGAAGAGGTTGGTTTTAAGGGACTTCTTTAAAGGATTGTAGGGTAGGGTCGGGTCTGATAGAGGGAGGCAGGCTGTTCCACAAGAATGGAGCTAGGAAAATTAAATTGATGAATACATTGTATATGCAAAGAAGAGTCAATCTGAGATTTCACAGTAGGCATACCAGATAGGCAAATTCTTCTTATCTGCATTTATGATTTACGTTTCTGGTGATCATGATTATTATAAAGGATACATGAATGCATGATTCAAAGTTCATTACACTTTAAGCACAAAGAACACAATAGTGGCATGTATTATGCAATGTTTTTCATCATCGTAATTATCACTATTCTTAACCAGATTCCTTTTTGTGTTCATATAGTTTTAAAGCTCTTCAACTATTTAAAAAAAAAAAAAAAGAGAAAAGAAACATTCTTACTGGATATTACCAGTAGATGGAAAATAAAGAGAGGATTTTGCAGTTACTGTTCATAAGGTGACCTTGATGTATTTTTCTTCGATTTTTATTCCAGTAGTGAGCTGCATGGGAGAATTGATCAATGTGAATAAATAGAGGATAAGAACCTCCATATACACAATGAAAAGATTTTATCTTCAATATGTTACACATAAATAATCTCCAGTTTCCATCATCTGACATGATTCTGCTTGCCCAGCATGATAACAAAACATAGTAATTATAATAGAACATTTGACATGAAGCCAAACTCACCAAACCCATGTCAAGCTAAATCTTTCAGCCTACGTATTCAAGAAAGCATATATTGCTTTCATACTTGCTCTGAAAAATAGAAACATCCATCTGAGATGACCATGAAAGGTCATCAAGATTAGAAAACATATCTCTCTACAGTAGCAAACACCCATACAGTATTTAATGGAGACTGTAAAAGTTGCAGATGGAAAACTATTCACTAAACTGTGAATTGCAGAGAACTGGTGAGAGAATCACACATTTTCAGAAAAATTGCTGAATTAGAGAAATCACCAATTTAGCTAATTTTAGAGTTCTATAATTTGGATCTCCCCAATCACTAACTATGCCCATCTTGATAGACAGAGACCCATAAATAAAGGTTTTCCCTGAGCTGTGTGTTGAGAAATCTTGACAGTAATCTTAAAAGTAATAGGGGATACCTGACAGTGGTCCTTTCTTATCATCCTCCCCATAGCTGACTGTGGTCCTTTCTTATCATCCTCCCCATAGCTGACTGTGGTCCTTTCTTATCATCCTCCCCATAGCTGACTGTGGTCCTTTCTTATCATCCTCCCCATAGCTGACTGTGGTCCTTTCTTATCATCCTCCCCATAGCTGACTGTGGTCCTTTCTTATCATCCTCCCCATACCTGACAGTGGTCCTTTCTTATCATCCTCCCCATAGCTGACAGTGGTCCTTTCTTATCATCCTCCCCATAGCTGACAGTGGTCCTTTCTTATCATCCTCCCCATAGCTGACAGTGGTCCTTTCTTATCATCCTCCCCATAGCTGACAGTGGTCCTTTCGTATCATCCTCCCCATAGCTGACAGTGGTCCTTTCTTATCATCCTCCACATAGCTGACAGTGGTCCTTTCTTATCATCCTCCCCATACCTGACAGTGATCATTTCTTATCATCCTCCCCATAGCCGACAGTGGTCCTTTCTTATCATCCTCCCCATAGCTGACAGTGGTCCTTTCGTATCATCCTCCCCATAGCTGACTGTGGTCCTTTCGTATCATCCTCCCCATAGCTGACTGTGGTCCTTTCTTATCATCCTCCCCATAGCTGACAGTGGTCCTTTCTTATCATCCGCCCCATAGCTGACAGTGATCCTTTCTTATCATCCTCCCCATAGCTGACAGTGGTCCTTTCTTATCATCCTCCCCATAGCTGACAGTGATCCTTTCTTATCATCCTCCCCATACCAGACAGTGGTCCTTTCTTATCATCCTCCCCATACCAGACAGTGGTCCTTTAGTATCATCCTCCCCATAGCTGACAGTGGTCCTTTAGTATCATCCTCCCCATAGCTGACAGTGGTCCTTTCTTATCATCCTCCCCATAGCTGACAGTGGTCCTTTCTTATCATCCTCCCCATACCTGAAAGTGGTCCTTTCTTATCATCCTCCCCATACCTGACAGTGGTCCTTTCTTATCATCCTCCCCATAGCTGACAGTGGTCCTTTCTTATCATCCTCCCCAAAGCTGACAGTGGTCCTTTCTTATCATCCTCCCCATAGCTGACAGTGATCCTTTCTTATCATCCTCCCCATACCAGACAGTGGTCCTTTCTTATCATCCTCCCCATACCAGACAGTGGTCCTTTCTTATCATCCTCCCCATAGCTGACTGTGGTCCTTTCTTATCATCCTCCCCATACCAGACAGTGGTCCTTTCTTATCATCCTCCCCATAGCTGACAGTGGTCCTTTCTTATCATCCTCCCCATAGCTGACAGTGGTCCTTTCTTATCATCCTCCCCATAGCTGACAGTGGTCCTTTCTTATCATCCTCCCCATAGCTGACAGTGGTCCTTTCTTATCATCCTCCCCATAGCTGACAGTGGTCCTTTCTTATCATCCTCCCCATAGCTGACAGTGGTCCTTTCTTATCATCCTCCCCATAGCTGACAGTGGTCCTTTAGTATCATCCTCCCCATAGCTGACAGTGGTCCTTTCTTATCATCCTCCCCATAGCTGACAGTGGTCCTTTCTTATCATCCTCCCCATACCTGAAAGTGGTCCTTTCTTATGATCCTCCCCATAGCTGACAGTGGTCCTTTCTTATCATCCTCCCCATAGCTTACTGTGGTCCTTTCTTATCATCCTCCCCATAGCTGACTGTGGTCCTTTCTTATCATCCTCCCCATACCTGACAGTGGTCCTTTCTTATCATCCTCCCCATAGCTGACTGTGGTCCTTTCTTATCATCCTCCCCATAGCTGACAGTGGTCCTTTCTTATCTTTCTTCCCATAGCTGACAGTGGTCCTTTCTTATCATCCTCCCCATAGCTGACAGTGGTCCTTTCTTATCATCCTCCCCATAGCTGACAGTGGTCCTTTCTTATCATCCTCCCCATAGCTGACAGTGGTCCTTTCTTATCATCCTCCCCATAGCTGACAGTGGTCCTTTCGTAGCATCCTCCCCATAGCTGACAGTGATCCTTTCTTATCATCCTCCCCATACCAGACAGTGGTCCTTTCTTATCATCCTCCCCATAGCTGACAGTGGTCCTTTCTTATCATCCTCCCCATAGCTGACAGTGATCCTTTCTTATCATCCTCCCCATACCAGACAGTGGTCCTTTCTTATCATCCTCCCCATAGCTGACAGTGGTCCTTTCTTATCATCCTCCCCATAGCTGACAGTGGTCCTTTCTTATCATCCTCCCCATACCAGACAGTGGTCCTTTCTTATCATCCTCCCCATACCAGACAGTGGTCCTTTCTTATCATCCTCCCCATAGCTGACAGTGGTCCTTTCGTATCATCCTCCCCGTAGCTGACTGTGGTCCTTTCTTATCATCCTCCCCATACCTGACAGTGGTCCTTTCTTATCATCCTCCCCATAGCTGACAGTGGTCCTTTCTTATCATCCTCCCCATAGCTGACAGTGGTCCTTTCTCATCATCCTCCCCATAGCTGACAGTGGTCCTTTCTTATCATCCTCCACATAGCTGACAGTGGTCCTTTCTTATCATCCTCCCCATACCTGACAGTGATCATTTCTTATCATCCTCCCCATAGCTGACAGTGGTCCTTTCTTATCATCCTCCCCATAGCTGACAGTGGTCCTTTCGTATCATCCTCCCCATAGCTGACAGTGGTCCTTTCGTATCATCCTCCCCATAGCTGACAGTGGTCCTTTCGTATCATCCTCCCCATAGCTGACAGTGGTCCTTTCTTATCATCCTCCCCATAGCTGACAGTGGTCCTTTCTTATCATCCTCCCCATAGCTGACAGTGGTCCTTTCTTATCATCCTCCCCATAGCTGACAGTGGTCCTTTCTTATCATCCTCCCCATAGCTGACAGTGAAGAGGTTAAAGGAACACTGAAAACACCATAACCACAACAGCATGAGGTAGAATTTTTTTTCCCAATTCAGCTATTTTGTGGGAGCACAGACAGATTCCTGGCGGACCCAAGGTAGAAAGTCTGAAACAATCGGAGTGCTTCGGAGGACTCCTGGCACCATGGAGTACATTGTCGTGCCTTTGTGCTTTGAGTGTTTCTTTAAATAATGGCTGCATCTACCTACCCATTTATTCCTCGTACCCATAGTCGGAGGCTACATGAGAACCATAATAGTTGTAGTCCAACCAGGGCCGGCCTTAGGGGTGTGCGAGCTGTGCGGCCGCACAGGGCGCCATGGCAACAGGGGCGCCGGGCGGCCGACACAGCTCGCAGTCGCTCTGTCACTGGCCGGCCCGAGATTGTGAGAACTGAGCCGCGCCCGCGGTCAGTTTCCGGAGCGTGGAGGAGGAGCTGGGGGCGCAGATGCACAGGCGCAGGGTCCAAGTGCTGCGCCTTCACAAAGAGCCGCGGAAGGATCCGCTCAATGTGTGAGGGCGGCGCGGCGGCCGGTGCTCTGCAGACAGGGAGAGGGGGGGAGCAGGCGAGCAGCAGCCTTCAAAGTAAGTACCGCTGTTCTTATTTATTTATTTCTTATTTATTCTTATTTATTTATTTTTATTAAATGGGGGCAGGGTCTAATTAAGGGGGGCAGGGGTCTAGGTAAGGGTGACCCTGGGTATAATTAAGGGGGCAGGGGACTGGATATGGGTGACCCTGGATCTAATTAAGGGGGGCAGGGGACTAGGAAAGGGTGACCCTGCGTCTAATTAAGGGGGGCATGGGACTGGGACTGGATATGGGTGACCCTGGGTCTAATTAAGGGGGGCAGGGGACTGGGACTGGATATGGGTCACCCTGGGTCTAATTAAGGGGGGCAGGGGACTAGGTAAGGGTGACCCTGGGTCTAATTAAGGGGGGCATGGGACTGGGACTGGATATGGGTGACCCTGGGTCTAATTAAGGGGTGCAGGGGACTGGGAATGGATATGGGTGACCCTGGGTCTAATTAAGGGGGGCAGGGGACTAGGTAAGTGTGACCCTGGGTCTAATTAAGGGGGGCATGGGACTGGGACTGGCTATGGTTGACACTGGGTCTAAATAAGGGGGGGCAGGGGACTGGGACTGGCTATGGGTGACACTGGGTCTAATTAAGGGGGGCAGGGGAATGGGACTGGCTATGGGTAACACTGGGTCTAATTAAGGGGGGCAGGGGACTGCGACTGGCTATGGGTGACAATGGGTCTAATTAAGGGGGCAGGGGACTGGGACTGGCTATGGGTGACACTGGGTCTAATTAAGGGGGGCAGGGGACTGGGACTGGCTATGGGTGACACTGGGTCTAATTAAGGGGGGCAGGGGACTGGGACTGGCTATGGGTGACACTGGGTCTAATTAAGGGGGGCAGGGGAATGGGACTGGCTATGGGTAACAATGGGTCTAATTAAGGGGGGCAGGGGACTGCGACTTGCTATGGGTAACACTGGGTCTAATTAAGGGGGGCAGGGGACTGGGACTGGCTATGGGTGACACTGGGTCTAATTAAGGGGGGCAGGGGACTGGGACTGGATATGGGTGACCCTGGGTCTAATTAAGGGGGGCAGGGGACTAGGTAAGGGTGGGGGTGGCGGGGCGCCACAAAATTAGCTCGCACAGGGCGCCTGAACACCTAAGGCCGGCCCTGAGTCCAACATCACACAAGGATATAACATTCCTTTATCCCTACTGAGAAAAAACAATATTAAAGCAATATTAATAACAATATTATTTTTATTAATTACTCATCTAATGTTGACAAGTCCCTCAAAATTATCATCCACTGCATTTTGAGTTGGGCATCTACTGCAAAAAAACTTTTAAGATTGTCTTTGCATCTTAAAAAATATTAAAAATTCCATCCGAGCATTACTGCTGCACACTGCTACAGCCCGAAGTAGGATTGAATTTTCAGATCTACACACTATTACTAGACAATACTCATCCTGGCTAAAGTTGCAGGTCTACTACATCTAGGGAAATATAGTTTGAGACCACATGATTTTAAAAATTATTGGGAATACCTCCATATAGGAACATAGGGGTGGCACAGGTGTATTATGAGCATTACACGTGGACTGAGCAATCTCTGGCAGTACAGGGAGGTTGTTACGACTGGTTGATTTCAGAGAGGTATTGAGTGGGCCCTCCATACAGAGGACCAGGACAGCCACAGATTTTGTAATGGTCATTGTTTTTTTAGTTTTTTAAATAAAAAAAAACTGTACTGAAACTCCCTTAATACTGCTCAGTGACTAAACATTAACTATAAGTATTGCCTCCAGCCTTTTTGGGTATTACCCATTGTTAATATTGCCATTGATAGATGGGAAAATTAATATTATTAGCTAATGGAAGCAGATGCCTATAGGTTAATGGTACTATGTAACATTAAAGATAAGAATATGTTAAACCTCAATTTATCACATTTCCTCTGCTTTTGTATTGGGAAAGTGAAATACATTGCAGCCATTACTTGGTTAAGGACTACAATAAAAGCTTTTTGTGAAAGTCACATTTTATAACTGTGTTTTAGCACACATTTCACCAATTATAATCTACATATTTTTTTCAAGATTTTTTTTTTTAGATCACGGTGGCCAAAAGATAAATCTCTAGCTTTTTTTAGAAATACAAATCATGTGATAGTCAGCAAACATTAGGGGTTGACATTTCTTTTTTTTTTTATTTCTTTATTTTTCACTTGACAGAGCTTAGGTGAACACAGTTGCATTACGGCTTTCACCGACATAGATAAAACACAGTTGCAATATGGCTTTTGCCAACATGGATACACACAGTTGGATCATGGCTTTCGCAGAAGCCCAAGTAATCACGGTTCTGACCAGCATGTGCTTTTCCATAATATAAACCTTAAGCTGTGTAGCTGTAAGTCCTCTTGTCTCCGTGTCAAGGTTTTTTTTTTTTAAATAAACAATAACTGAATAATATCATACATAACTTGTAAGCGCTTTATCATTAATATGTATAATAAACAATGAAAATCAATAAATGTGTCACATTTGCCGACCTCGAACGTGGGCTTAATATAGTGTACAGGTAGGCTTATAACCTACTTTTGCTTAGCATATTTAAGTTTATGTTGTCATCATGAGTATATAGAGAAAGAATTAAGAAGAGTAGGAAGTTAAGTATACGAGTAAGGGGCAGAAGAGAAGATTGAGTAGAGGAAGAGTGCAGGGAAAAAGGGGGGGGGAGAGAGGGGGAGGGAAGGGGTCCTGCAGCGGTGCAACGCATCCATATACGTTGTCTATGTCCGCGGTGGTATGTCCGGTACTTAACTGGGGTGCTACTTGTGTTCTGTCCTGGGTCGTTCCCCCCCCTTTACGCAATTGGGTCAGGGTGGGTGGGTCAGACCACGTCACTACTGTGCCATGGGTCCCATAATTTGTCGAAACTAGGTAATGTTCCCTTCAATCGAGCGGTTAAGTTGTCCATGAGGTGTATTTCTTTTAGGTTGGATATAACCCTCTGTATGGGTGGTAGTGTCGTTTGTAGCCAGACCTGTGCCATTGCTTTCCTTGCTGCTAGAGTGATCTTATGGATCAGTTTTTGTTCCCGCCGTGTCCACCCATCAACCGATCGGTTCAGTAAGTACGTCCAAGGGTTCAGGGCCGGCGCTCTGTGGAATATCCTTTCTATTAGGTGGCGTATTGTTAACCAATAGGAGTGTGCTAGGGGGCATTCCCACCACATGTGTACATAAGTACCCTTTATTCCACAACCCCTCCAACAAGTGTCAGTGGGTGTTTGTCTCATAGAGTGCAATTTAGCAGGTGTGGTATACCACCGAAACATAGTTTTATACGCCTGTTCCTGGTGGGTGACACACATGGATACCGAGGTGTTGGCCTCCCATATTTCCCTCCATTCCACTCCCTCCAGCACCTCCCCCAAGTCTCGTTCCCATGCATCTGTGTATGTTAGGGTTCCCCATTCTCGTGTTTCTGAGCAGAGGTGTGCATATATAATAGTGATGAGTCCTCGTTGTGCAATTTCTTTAAGACACATCTTCTCAAAGAAAGAGGGGGTACCTCGGGCTGCCTGTTGTATTTTTGGTTGTTGTACGTAATCCCTAACTTGCATGTACCTAAAGAAGTCTGTGGGGGTGAGGTGTGCTAGTGGTTGTAATTGTGCAAAGGGTACCAATTGGTCTCCGTTGTACATATGACAAATTCTTCGTATGCCCACCCTCTCTATGTTCTTATAATCCCTTGCCGACATTCCTGGCGGAAAACCCCTGTTCCTCAGGATGGGAGTGAGTGGTGATGGGGACGATGCCAATTTGTATTTTATCGCCGTCTGGTCCCAAATTCTCAGGGAGTTTAAGATTGCTGGGCACGTGGCTCTTAGGATAGGCCTGTCCTGCTTTGGGAGCCACATGTGATATTGTGGGAGATCTAGGCCAGTCATCAGGGATTCTAGGTCCACCCACCGTCTCTCCTCCAGAGGCGCGTGCCACATTGCCACCTGTGCCAGTTGAGGGGTTGACATTTCTGAGCAGAATAGAAGTTTACTCTGGTTACTGATTAGTCATTTGTCTTTTAAAGTCTTTGGGGAAAATGCTATATATTGGGTAATTTAAACTGTGAAGCTGTACTCTGCCAACAGAGACCGGCCCAAGGCTGGCAAATTGAAATTGGAATCTCACAATACCTGGAGATCCGCCATTGATTGTTCAAAAAAATAATCTCAGGGCAGCAAGGAAACACAAAAATAAAAAATAATATTTCACTGAAGGGATCTCATTATAGGCATCCTACTATTTATAAATATTACAATGGGTGCTAGTGCGGACAGTGCTAAGGAAGATGCCATAGCAATGTCATCTTAAATTATGGCCATTTGAATAAACAACACTGTGGTATAAATCAGTCAGAAGATAATATTTTCTAGTTAATCAGAAAGACATGGGTTCAGCTGGTGACCTTGAGGGACTCAGTACTACGTGACAGTAGAAGCTGAACCTGCTGTTGTGTTCGTAGAAAGAATTAACCTAGCAGGGGGATAATGGAAGACTGAACCATCTCTCACAGTTGGATGTCCTCAAATAACTGTTTGTATGACTAACTCACACAAAAAGAAAAAGCCATTAATTTGAAATGGAAGGCAGTATGAAAAATGTTTTACTGATTAACAAAAAATGGAAAGGTTAGAATTGTTACAAATCTGGGAGATGAAATTATATTTAATATATATATATATATATATATATATATATATATATATATATATATATATATATATATATATACACACACACACACACTATATGTAAACCGTGTTATAAAATAAAAAATATTCTAAAAATAGCTGCTGTAAAGGACTGAAACTATCAATAAGTATTGCCCCTCCCCCCCCACCCCCACCCCAGCTTTTTTTTTAGATATTACCCATTGTTAATGTTGCCATTGATAGATGGAAAAAATTGATATTATCAGCTGAGGGAAGCAGATATCTATAGGTTAATGGTACTATGCAACATAGTCAGAGATGGTAGTTTATTTTGTGAAGAACCAGTATAGATTCTGATGTTACAGTGGATGTCATTTACTTGAATTGAAGGTATAATCCATGCATAATTTTGGAAGAAGCTGGTATATCAGTCATTCCCAATCTCATAGTCACGGCCCCAATGAGGGTCTCAAGGATTCTCCTGAAGGTCCAGGAGCAGGGTTGGCCTTAACGGTGTGTGACCTGTTCAAGGCCAAGATTTTAAATAGTGAAGGGCCAAATTTGCTTGAATTTACTGACAGATTAATCCATTATATACTCATGCTTCATTATGGAATATATAAGGCTTGTCACACGTCTAATAATTCGTCTCTAGACATTTTACAATTTGCACAAGTGTTCGCCAGTATGTATTTCTTTATTAATGGTTTATTTATATCACAATATATTTTCAACATGGCACATTGTCAGTTATGTATATGCATTAGTGTGCTATATGTGCATCAGTTCATTCTCTAAAATCAGCCTTATATGAATGCTAGACCATGGTACTTGTCATTGTTAAATATGTTTTGCAAAGGAAATGGCCTTTCAGGGTACATACTACCTTGCTATATGAACAGTTCAAACTATACACCATTTTATACATAAGCTTTGTTACAAATGTTGTTTCATCATGTGTGTGTTTGCAATATTAAAATCGGTACTTGTTAAATATGATGGGGTACAAAGTTTTACTGCCTCCAAGCTATTCATACTGGTGTGTTTTTTATTTTTACATCATAAAGCATACCTGCATCAAATCACTCTGTGGTTGACTTCCTTATTAGCACAGGTATCTTTACTGATATCTGTATGTCATCCATTGCATGACCATTGTCTCACATACAGCACGGTTTTACTATATGATTACATATCTGTTGATTGTAGTAACTCTCACAATTGATGCATAAATATGATCTTTCTCAATGTTGGCTCCACTGCTATTTTGTCAAGCACTCATAATCCTATTTATATGCCTCTGTCCAGTGGTGCTGCTGACCCCTTTCATCATCCACAGACTCACACATACATCGGCTTTGACCCACCACAAACCACCTTTCTCCCCTACCTATGAAGTCAATATCCTTCGCCTTTGTCCCCAACCACAATACATATATTTTTGTCTCTTATGTAGATAAAAAGGTTTCCACTGGAAAAAGATCAAATTGAGTATTTGAGAAGAAAAACAAAGCATATATACACTAATGTAATAAAAAAATTTTTATAAATATACAATAAAAAAAAAAAAAATGATAACGAGAGAAAAAAAATGACCAGCAACATAAAATGCCAACATAAAAAATGGAAAAGAAGAAATGTATTGTTATATAACTGAAAAAGAAGCTTGGAGAAGTGCAAGAAAAAGTTTTGTAATTAGAGTTGTTGAAGAGATTTTATGGTGAGAAATGTTTCAGCTCGAAGATCAGTGGTTTTGAAGTTGAATAGAAAGAACAAGTGGTTCAAAAAGATTTTCCCGAGTGTTCTATAGCTTTCTTTAAGAGAAGAAACACGCACATTCATAGAATCTGTTATAGTGCATTATCATCCATGAATGAATGAATTGCTGGCCGCATAACCTGGCTGAGTTAAGAGGTTCTGCAAATAGATATAATATACATTTTAGTGCAAAGCATAATTTATGTCACATATAATAAGATATATTTGAATGAAAGTCAATCAAATATATTGGAATGTTCTGCATTCCAATTATATAACTTAAATGCTCTGTCTGGTGCAAATGATATGTGGGAGGTATTTAACTGTTGTATGCAAATATTTATTTAGGCACAGTTTTATTTTTAAATTATAAAGTAAAATTGATCAAATAATATTTTAGCTCAGTATAAGAATCTATAAATGTTTTATTTTATCACTATACGAAGACTATGGTGGGCACTAAATTAGATTATGAATTTACAAAAAGAGTATGTGTATTAAAATATAGATTTAGAAGATGTTATATGTAGACCAGAAATAATATTATAACTGGAAATCAGTGAACAGAGATATATTTTCAGATTTAAAAATATCTAAACAGCTGGAAGCTATATCCGAAGGACAACATAGACAAGTACAGTCAATGCTTCGAAGCCTGGGGACACTAGAAATGAGTATAAATGTTTCATATATTAAAAGAATTAAATAAAATAGACATTCACTAGAAGAACGTATTTCTATAGGAATATTGAGCAACACAGACAGCTGAATTAAGCAAGGTCAACAGTTTAACCCCTTAAGGACACATGACATGTGTGACATGTCATGATTCCCTTTTATTCCAGAAGTTTGGTCCTTAAGGGGTTAAACAATAGTACATATTAGCCCTGCATGCCAAACAGTGATAGGGATGTAGTTGGATGACTTAAAATAGATTGGCCCACAATGATAGCAGGTTAAATACGTGAACTGAATATTAACTAACTAAACACAAAGTAGCCAAGTTAAGGGTCGACTTTCTGCATGTGAAACTGTTAATAGCATAGAAACCCGTTTTCCTGCTGCCAACAAAATAAAAAAACAAGAGAACATTTCACTTTTTCTTGACCTCTCCTACAACATTTTTCACCTTGTTCATCACAGCAATCTATAAATGTTCACTGTTAAATCATTTAAAAACACAAAACAGAATCAATTCAATAAATATGTCATTCTACTCTAAATTGTATTGGAACACCATAAAAGAAGTGAATTCCTGAAGTTTATGCCCATTAAACAAGAGGATTATTTTTTCAATGGTAACATTTATGCGTTCTTTTATTCCTTAGTGAAATTAAGAAACAAGCAAAAATAATAATGTTCAAATTAACATACAAAGTACTGTACGTGCTCATCATTCAAGTTCTAACAACAGGATCTACAGCACATTCTTCCAGTTATAACCAATATAGTTCAAAGGACACGGGGTAATTCCCTGTACTTCCCTGAAGTGTCTCTCTAAAACAGCAATTATAAAAGTACCGAGTGGACAAAAGCTCAAACTTTCTACATTCACAAAATAATAGTAACTTTCACATGCTCAGACTATGCTGAATACCTTTTTGAAAACTGAGCAAAAGAATGACAGCATTGTCTGATATCAGATCTTGAAGGCCATGAAAATTAACTCAATGAAACTGTGCACAGTATAATCAGTATAAAATGCTATTTAACCCCTTAAGGACACATGACATGTGTGACACGTCATGATTCCATTTTATTCCAGAAGTTTGGTCCTTAAGGGGTTAAAGGGATACTATTGTCACCAAAACAACTTTAGCTTAATTAAGCAGTCTTGGTGTATAGATCATGCATCTGCAGTCTCACTGGCTACTTCTATGCCATTTTGGAGTTATATCACTTTGTTTATACCTCTGTATGTGACTGACACAGCCTGCATGAAAACAAAATGGTTTTAATTTCAATCAGATGTAACTTACTTTAAAGTTTGTATCTCTTGCTCTGTAAATTGAACTAGTGAGTAGTAAATTGAGTAGTGAGACTGCAGCGGCATGATCTATATACCCAGATTGCTTCATTAAGCTAAAGCTGTTTTGGTGACTATAGTGTCCCTTTAACTAGTAGACAGAAAACTAGTGATACCATTTAAATAATTATGCACCAGCCGCAATACCAGCAATAGGACATTCCATACTGGAGCTGAGATGCATTTTTTATATTTTTTTATACAGTTGAAGCTTTTGCAATGAGCTCTGTCCAGGTCTGAAAATCGCTGTAAAGCTTTCAGTCTAGTCTGGCATTCTCATTATCAGGGTTATTCACTACAGTGAGAATTCAAAGTGAATTAAAACGTGTATTTAAAGCTGAACTGGGAAAATGATCTTTAGTCAGTTACGCTTCTAGTTCGGCTTCTCTGGCCTTACAATTGAAACTCACTTTGATTTCACACTTGAGTGAATCATCCCGATAGGCCTATCTACTAAAGTACAAATGGCTCCATATCAAATGGCTGCGTATGGAACCATTTGGATTGCATTATTCACTATTAATGCTATGTAATTTTCAGCCAGGCCAAATACTTCAAATCTAGACCCGGAGGATTCAAATTTGGGCTAGCTTAAAAACCAAAAAAATCAAAACTATTTGCTTGTTTGGGATATTTAATCAAAATAAAAGGGGGGCATCCTTATGTCTTCTCCCTACCTGAGGTCAATGGGTGAGGGGGAGACATAAGGATGTAAGAAGGCATAATAATATAATAATATAATAATATACAGGGAGGAGGACCTTGTGTCCCCACAGCACCCACCCATTGGCAGTGGTAGGGGGCACTAATAATAATAATTATCAGGAGGAAGTACCAATTCTCTCCCTCCTTTCCCCCCCGCCCCTCCCCTCCCCCATTCACCATGCCATGGCATGGGGAGGGAAATACCTTAATTATAGTAATATGGGGGTCTTACTGATCCCCGTAGGATTTTTCTATTTTAATTATTTTTTTACTTTATTAATGTGGCAGCTAGCTATCCATCACATTTAACTTTTGCGCCGTCAAGGTATTTTTTACCTATTTGCCCGCTGGCTGCTTATTCACTTTCATGAAAGCAAGTAAATTATAATTTGCAAATGTGCATCCTGCCAGATGGATTTGGTCTCGAATTTTATTGAAACCAGTGCTTTGTAAATCTTCCAAATCCTATTCGTATAGGATACGAATACAAAAACACCGACTTTAATCCAGATACCGAAAAAAAAATCCTTAATACCCTGTACTATTTTTACTTACACAAGATATTATTTTATCATATGCTCAGAGATATTTTGTGGTGATAGAAAAAAATAATGTATATATAATAGATATCCAGTGGAGCAGGTCTTGATCCAGGGAACAAATTAAAATTCATAAACTGTAGGACACATTTTATTATATACTTTATCTTGTGTACTCTACTTTTCATCAAACGTTACACCTGTTTTACCTTGTATACTATTAACTGTATTAAATGAGTGTTAGATAAGATAGCTTAATAACAGTATAGCTTTTGATGAATATAGCTTTATCAGATATACCAATATGTAAGATTTAATAAATGTCATTCTTTTGTGGCTCAGGATGAATATTAACTAATCGTGCAAATCACTTGTGAACTATTCAGTTGTGGTGAATCGAAAAAAGGATTACACTATTTGGCAGGGCTGTCTATAATATCAATAGGACCCTGAGCAAAGCATTTTATTGGAGCCCTAATGCCCTGCCCCTCCCATCCCCCCAATTACACCCCTCCCCCCATCTCACTTTTCACCCCAATGCAGTGGGGGAGCTAAAGTCTAGAGATTCAAAACATACTTACACAGCCAAGTGCACTGACAGACATACTGACACACACACACACACACACACACACTGTCAGACATACTGACACACACAGACAGACATATTGACACACACAGTATGCCTGTGTGTGTGTCATTATGTATGTATGTGTCAGCATGTCAGTGTGTGTGTGTCAGTATGTCTGACACACACACACACAGCAAGACAGACATACTGACACACACACACAGACACACACAGACATACTGACACACACATAGACATACTGACACACACACAGACATACTGACACACACATAGACATACTGACACACATAGACAGACATACTGGCACACACAGTATGTCTGTCAGTGTGTGCCAATATGTCTGTCTGTGTGTGTATGTCTGACACACACACACAGACAGACATACTGACACACACAGACAGACATACTGACACACTCACACAGACAGACATACTGACACTCACACAGACAGACATACTGACACACTCACACAGACAGACATACTGACACATTCACACAGACAGACATACTGACACACTCGCACAGACATATTGACACACACACAGGAATACTGACATACACACAGGAATACTGACACACACACAGGCATACTGACACACACACAGGCATACTGACACACACAGGCATACTGACATACACAGGCATACTGACATACACACACACACAGACATACACACACAAAGACATACTGACATAGACACACACGCACACAGAGACATTCACACTTACAGACATACTGACACACATGCTACATTTAGCCACCCTCAAGGTTCTTACCTTTTTTCTGGAGGGTGGTTTCCCTAGGGTCCAGTGGCAGTCTGGAGTGATCTTCTGGAACTCCCCTCCCCTTGCCTTCCTCTTCCCGCGTGGCTCTGATCTCCGGTGGGAGGAAGTGACACGCAGCACTCACTTACTCACAGCTGGCTGCCGAACAGTAAGGGGCCCGACTGGGCCCCTGCTGACACATGCCCACCGGGTGGCCCTTAGTGCATGGACCACCCGGGGGACCTCCTTAGTGTGTGGGCTCTGTGCAGCTGCACCCCCTGGTCCATGGGGGCTGCACAAATTGGGGGCCCACGGGGCAGCTGCTCTGGGTCCTTCCAGAGGCAACTGGGCCTGGGCCAGCTGTCCTTTTTGCCCTGCGTTAAAGACGGCCCTGCTATTTGGGACAAAATAAAAGAAAAGACAACAAACAATGAAAAAATGAAACTAGTCTCAGTATGGAAATAATCCTGAGACCAGCTACATCGCCTGGAAATATGTATAGCGATGCAGTGTGGTAAAAACCTGGCTACCACATCTGTAGTGAGTACTACTAGAGACAAAATATCCAAATGATCAAACAAAAGTATATACAGGTGGTACTAATAATTCTATGCCAACCCCAGAGAAAAAAATGTAGGGATGTAAATCTAAGTACAGCATATATAATCAGTACCCAAGCCTAAATTCCAGCTTTATTGAGAATTGCTATATAGGGATGAGTAACATCAAATTCCAATATCCCAGTCATAAGTACCTTCTGGGGAATGTCTAGTATTATAATCTTATCAAAACCCAAAATAGAGCTGTATTTGTGTTCAGATTCCCTAACAGATAATAATAATAATAATAATAATAATAATGATAGAGCCCCAACAATAGGGTTATGTGAGTACTCATAAGATTAGTCGCCAATATATCCAAACAGCTCCTTGGGAAAAGTAAAAATAGAAAGAAACAGAGAGAGATGGGAAATAGTATATAATGAAAGAATCAGTCTATAACAGACTGATAATGTTAGATTATATTATAAAGCCTCTCTCCCTGTTAAACTGACTAGACAGGCATAGAAAAAAAGAAAAGTAAATAAGTGAAAATTAGAAAGGCAAAAATTCCATAATTAAGTGACAATCATGGTGCTAAAACCACCAGTGCCTAGTGCTCATATCTATTAATATGAGAAAAAACGCCCAACGCACGTTTCGGTGCCTAGAGAGATGCACCTACTGACATACACACACACACACACACAAAGACATACTGACATAGACACACACGCACACAGAGACATTCACACTTACAGACATACTGACACACATGCTACATTTAGCCACCCTCAAGGTTCTTACCTTTTTTCTGGAGGGTGGTTTCCCTAGGGTCCAGTGGCAGTCTGGAGTGATCTTCTGGAACTCCCCTCCCCTTGCCTTCCTCTTCCCGCGTGGCTCTGATCTCCGGTGGGAGGAAGTGACACGCAGCACTCACTTACTCACAGCTGGCTGCCGAACAGTAAGGGGCCCGACTGGGCCCCTGCTGACACATGCCCACCGGGTGGCCCTTAGTGCATGGACCACCCGGGGGACCTCCTTAGTGTGTGGGCTCTGTGCAGCTGCACCCCCTGGTCCATGGGGGCTGCACAAATTGGGGGCCCACGGGGCAGCTGCTCTGGGTCCTTCCAGAGGCAACTGGGCCTGGGCCAGCTGTCCTTTTTGCCCTGCGTTAAAGACGGCCCTGCTATTTGGGACAAAATAAAAGAAAAGACAACAAACAATGAAAAAATGAAACTAGTCTCAGTATGGAAATAATCCTGAGACCAGCTACATCGCCTGGAAATATGTATAGCGATGCAGTGTGGTAAAAACCTGGCTACCACATCTGTAGTGAGTACTACTAGAGACAAAATATCCAAATGATCAAACAAAAGTATATACAGGTGGTACTAATAATTCTATGCCAACCCCAGAGAAAAAAATGTAGGGATGTAAATCTAAGTACAGCATATATAATCAGTACCCAAGCCTAAATTCCAGCTTTATTGAGAATTGCTATATAGGGATGAGTAACATCAAATTCCAATATCCCAGTCATAAGTACCTTCTGGGGAATGTCTAGTATTATAATCTTATCAAAACCCAAAATAGAGCTGTATTTGTGTTCAGATTCCCTAACAGATAATAATAATAATAATAATAATAATAATAATGATAGAGCCCCAACAATAGGGTTATGTGAGTACTCATAAGATTAGTCGCCAATATATCCAAACAGCTCCTTGGGAAAAGTAAAAATAGAAAGAAACAGAGAGAGATGGGAAATAGTATATAATGAAAGAATCAGTCTATAACAGACTGATAATGTTAGATTATATTATAAAGCCTCTCTCCCTGTTAAACTGACTAGACAGGCATAGAAAAAAAGAAAAGTAAATAAGTGAAAATTAGAAAGGCAAAAATTCCATAATTAAGTGACAATCATGGTGCTAAAACCACCAGTGCCTAGTGCTCATATCTATTAATATGAGAAAAAACGCCCAACGCACGTTTCGGTGCCTAGAGAGATGCACCTTCGTCAGGGGCCAACATAGAACTGATAAGTGGTCTCTTAAATACTATGTTTGCCAGGGGACATGAATACCTGTGTCCAATAGGGTCTGGGGGAGTACAGCTTCAGGTGTATCTGGTTGCAATTGGTGAAAAATTACGGCCGCGTCATTGCGGACCACGTGGTGTACGTGAGGGAGGAGCCGCGTGACGTCACACGTGACCCGACGTACCAACTGTCACATGGATTATTTACATACTGAGACTAGTTTCATCTTTTCATTGTTTGTTGTCTTTAGTTTAACATGAGGTTAAGCCCCTTTTCGAGACACCCGGAGTCTCTTTTCGGTACATAAGTCCCTGTGTTGTACAAGTTACTATCCCTCTCCTTTGGGGTAGTTTATACGGGTATATACATAGGGTCTTTGCCTTCCTGACAAAATAAAAGAGCCTGAATAATTCTTCTCCTTTGATTTTTTTTCCCTACATTTTGCCATTCCATTGTTGGTTCACTGAAATCCCTGATTAGCCAATAAACTCCTGAATCTGCTAACATTTAATTTGATGTAGCAAGTTATGATTTATACAGTACTCGAAAATTGAAAACATTTTCCATAATCCAAATAGTCTTGGTTTACCATAGAGAACTGAAATTGACGTTGCAGTATATATCAGAATTTCTTGGTTCAGGGAGTTTTCAATCTGCCTTTTTTTTTCATTGTAACAGAATGTCCAAAAAGCTAATCTCTGCAACCAGTCACTTCATTTTGGACAGCAAACATACATGACAGGTATTGCCTACAATCAGATTTAACACTCAAATGAAAGTATAGTTTTTAATGTTTTTCTATTGCAGAACAAACAACTTACAGACGAGCTACTGTAGCTCAAATTGCTAAAAAACATAATGCTGGCCATGATCGAAAGGTGTCAGAACACACAGTGCATCACAGTTTGTTGCGTATGGGGTTACGTAGCCACAGACTGGTCAGAGTGCCCCTTATAACCCCTGCCCACCACGAAAGCACCTTCAATAAGGAAATGAGCGTCAGGACTGGACAGTGGTCTGATGAACCATGTTTTCTTTTAGAATAAGTGACTGGCCGGGTGCATGTGGGGAAATGGCAACAGGATACTCTATAGGGAGAAAGCAGGTCAGCAGTGTTATGCCCTGGGCAATGGTTTGCTGAAATATCTTGGGTCCTGGTATTCATGTAAATGTTACTTTGACATGTGTCACCTACCTAGATACTGTTGCAGACCATGAACAGCCCTTCATGGCAATGGTGTTTCTTGATGACAGTGACCTCTTTCAGCAGGATAATGAACACGGCCACATTGCAAATATTATTCAGAAATGGTTTTAGGAACATGGTATAGTGTTTAAGCTGTTGAATTGACCTCCAATTATCTCAGTTCTCAATCCAATTGAGCATCTGTGGGATGTGCTGGAACAGCAAATCCGATCCATGGAGGTCCCACCTCGCAACTTGCAGGACTTAAAGGATCTGCTGCTAATGTCTTGGTGTTAGATATAACAAGACATGTTCAAAAGTCCCGAGGAGTCCATGTCTTGATGCCTCAGAGCAGTTTTGGCAGCACAAGGGGCACTTACATGATGTATGGTCAGTGTATATGGATATGATATTGGAATGTGACTTTAGGGTAGGGAGAATATATATATGAACAGCAATATATATATATATATATATATATATATATTAGAGGCTACAAAATGCAATCCCAGGTATAACTAACCATGGTAGGACAATGTTTTGTAAAATCAATTTTCCATATAGTTCAAAGAGCCTTAGACTTTAGACCATTTGCAAATCTGAACATGGCACATGCAATTAACCCCTTAAGACCGCAGGACGTACCATGCCGTCCTTAATTGGCCGGCTCTAAACGTCGCAGGACGGCATGGAACGTCCTGGGAGGTCTTACCCCCCACGTGGCCGGCGGCACTTGGCCGCTGCAAATCGCGGTCGGGGGCATGCCTGGCCCCCCAGGCAGCCCCCCTGTGCCTGGGGACCGCGGTCTGCAGCTTCCGATCGCAGTGACAGGCTGTCACTGCGATCGGTATTTACCATGTGTCAGCCGATTTTAAAATCGGCTGACACATGGAGCCGGCCGCATTTTCACTCTGCAGATTGCGGTCGGGGGACATGCCTGGCCCCCCCAGGCAGTCCCCCTGCGGTCAGTGACCGCGATCTGCAGAGTATGATCGCAGGGAGAGGCTGTCTCTGCGATCTGAATGCAGAGACAGCCTCTCCCTGTGATCTGATCGCAGTGACAGCCTGTCACTGCGATCAGAGTTACTATGTGTCAGCCTATTGGCTGGCCCATAGTAACTGCAGGCAGGATCCCCCTGCAGATCATGGTGGGGGGCATGCCTGGCCACCCAGGCACTCCCCCTGTGGCAAATGACCGCGATCTGCAGGAGGTGATCACAGTGACAGGCAGTCACTGTGATCACTGATCCTGTGTGTCAGCCAGTGATGTAAAATCACTGGCTGACACTGTCTCTGCCCCTCTCCTCCCCTTTTAACCCATTAATGTTAAAAATAAGATATTACAGTTAAAAATAAAATATACTTAGATAATTTATATATATATATATATATATATATATATAGACACACACATTTACACATACACTAAGTGTATTTTAATATATATATATATATATATATATATATATATATTTGTGTAAGGGGCAAAGTAAATGTATAAGAAGTGAGACTTCAGTAAGAAATGGGAATAGTATAAAAGAGCAAGTCGGTTGTGGTGTGCCGATACCGACGATACGGTAGGCCTGTAAATAAAGAGGGCCCACCAAGGAGTATGAAAGTAAAGTAAATGGAAAGAAAAGAGAAAATGTTGAAATGAGGAGTGGGTGGGAGGGGCATTCAGACGCTGACCTTGATCGGTAAGGAGTCAGGTAAGAGGTGTAGCTTATATAGGGGGTTGAGTTAACTTAAGCCCCTCCCACAAATACAGGCCAAACGGCCTTACTACTTGTGTAAGGGGCAAAGTACATGTATAAGAAGTGAGACTTCAGTAAGAAATGGGAATAGTATAAAAGAGCAAGTCGGTTGTGGTGTGCCGATACCGACGATACGGTAGGCCTGTAAATAAAGAGGGCAAAAATGAATAACAAAAGATTTATTACAGTCAACAATATATACAATTTATCCAGATATGGCTTTAAAAGCATTTCTTAATTCTTGTGTTGGCTTGGGGATATATGTAGTATAGGCGGATGATTTCCAACGTCCCAATGCCTTGATGACGTGTACTGGTACGTTAGCGCTGGATGCGGTGGAGGCTGCTCCTATGCGAAACGAGTGACCAGAGTAGTGGGAAGGTTTGAGACCCAGCATTGTTAGCAGGGATCGTATATATCTCATGAATGCCGTGGTGGTGAGTACTGTGTGTTGTAGTTGGAATAATGGTTGTGATGGTAGTGCTGTGGTGTTGAGAAGATAGGAGTCTAAGGCTGCTACTGGACACCATTTGTTTAGGGTAGGGTAATATGTGATTTCTACTGGGTGCGCATGTTGGCTTGTCTTTGATTGGGGTAAATAGAGTATGTAGTGGTCGTCATGTTTTATAAGGTGTTTGTGTAGCAGGCACCTATCCTTTTGGTCAGTTGTGACAGTGGTGAACTCCCTTGGCCTGAGGAACCCGTAGAAGGCTGTATACATGGCTGTTTTAATGACTGTTTGCGGTAGCGTGAAAAGGTCTGGAATCTAATAGGTCGGATAATGACTGGAAAAGTTTCTTGTCAATGGGTAAGCGTTGTGGTGGTCGTGGAGGTACAGATTTCTGGATACCTCTGAGTATAATTTTTACCTGGTATGATGACATGAAGCTATGTGTGTTAGGTTTTATGGTTAGCATGTGGTGTTGTATGCCGGTAAGATATAGTTTAATTGTGTTATATGATAAGTGTAATTTGAGGTGGCAAAAGGAAGCGAAAGCTATGACGGATGTCATGACGAAAGGTTGTGATATGTTGTGATCTGCCAGAAATCTATTATATAGTGTGAAGGCTCTGTTGTATGTAGCTTGAGTGTTGTGTGATAGTGCTAACGTGGCTAGATCCCTGCTATGCTCCATTATAATGTCTAGTCCATGATTAGTTGTGAGAACGGGGGTGCTACTGTGGCTGCTTGAGCTGCTGACGGGTGTGCTTGACGAAAGTCCTGAAATTTAAAACGAGACAGGCTGTCAGCTGCTACATTACTAATACCTGGCACATGAAAGCAAACCAAGTAGAAGTTGTGACATGCTGCCAACCACGTGAGTCTTCTAAGAAACCTCATAATTGTAAGGGATGATGAACGGCCTTTGTTTATTATGTGACATGTGGCTTGGTTATCTGAGTGACAGCGAACAGACAAGCCTGACCATTGATGTCCCCATGCCACCGCAGCTGCCACGATAGGGTAGATCTCAAAGAGGGCTGAGGTTGTGAAAAACCCTTCAACGTCACGGACTTCTTCTGGCCATGCGCCCCAAAGCCATTTGGTACCGAAGATGGCTGAAAAACCCTTGTTAGATGCTGCGTCTGACCATACGGTTGGTGACGTCTCTGATAATGCGGGGAGGAACAGACTTTTACCGTTCCAGCTGGTCAAGAACCTCCTCCACATCTGTAGGTCTGCTGTGGCTTGTAGGTCCATGGACAGTCTGTGGTTCTCGTGTTGGAAGTGGGGAAAAAGACAAAGTAGTCTGGATATGAAGGCCCTTCCTTGAGGGATGATGCGCATGGCGAAGTTTAATGAACCTATAAGGGACTGGAGTTCCTTGCGGTTGCAAGTACCCAGAAAAATGTAGTGGTTTATGCTATTGATGATGTTGTCGATTTTGTCGGGTTGTAAACTTGCTTGCATGGATGCCGAGTCCAGTTGTATACCCAGAAATGTTATGATGGTGTCAGGACCTTCGGTTTTCTTGAGGGATACCGGGACACCCAAGTGGTGAAATAGATTAAGGGCTTCTTTGAGGCTGCTGGGCGGAAGTGAGTTCCCTTCTATCATTAGGAAATCGTCGAGGTAATGGATGACCATGGGGCATCTTGAAATGTTCAGTAGTAACCAGCAAAGTGTTTCAGCGAAAGTGTCAAAAATCTTTGGGCTGCTTTTTGACCCAAAGGTTAAGCGGGAGAAGAAATAGTATTTGTCTGCCCATTTAATACCATGTAGGTGCCAGAGTGTAGGGTGGATTGGTAGTAGTTTGAAGGCATTCGTAATGTCTGTTTTACTTAACCAAGCTCCAACCCCAGTCTGTGTGATGGCTGTAATGGCGTGATCGATGGTGGTGTATTGAAGGGAAAATTCCTCGGAGGGAATGAGGGAGTTGAGACTTGGGGTAGGGGAGGTATGAGGGGCTGAAAGATCAATAATGAGTCTTTGCTTGAGGGAAGTTTTACCCGTGACAATCCCGATGGGGTTTGTACGCCATGATGTAAATGGTGGGGTTAAGAATGGACCGAACACGAACCCTTCTGCCAATTCTTGGGCTATTAGGGTATCTACTGCTGTTGGGTTCTGGTTTGCCGACTGTAAATTTGGGCATTCTAGTTGGCCAGTGGGCATGTGTAGGATGCCTGTGTGGAACCCTTCGTTGAATCCTGTAACAAGAAAATCTACCAGGTGTCTGGATGGGTGGTTGGCTAGTAGTGCTGCTAGAACATCAATGTTAACAGACGTTAGGTAGGGTTTAGGATACATTTTATTAGGGCACATGGATTTGGCATGTGCCCTGAAACATTGAGAACAAATGTGTAACAATCTACATGCACTGAAACTACATGTGCCACCATTAAAGTTATTGCAAATTTGTGATTTGCCGAAGAAAATTATAGGACGGCCCAGCTTGTCTCTGGCGTTCCTTCCTGTCTTCCCGGCGTAGCCAGTGTTGGGAGCTTGGCTGTGGTCGTCTGCAGTGCTGGAACAAAAATTTGTGGTGTGTGTCGTAGAAGAACATGAAACACAAGCCGGTGTCTTGAGCCCTGCAAAGTGTCTGCAGAAGATTTCTGTGTCTAGCCTGCTCCAAATGATACGGGTACCATACTGGGAAAACGCGCCAGCTACTTTGGTGGAAAATGACCTGTGATAATCGTAAAAGGCCGACCCACCGTATTTGTTACCAAGGTCCACCAGCTTGTGCATGTAACTGTCGAATTCCTCTCTTCTAGAAGGGTACACTTCACACATAACATCTCTGAAAATACCAAATGCTAATACAAATTCCGGGATGGTCAGTTTACGGTTCAACCTGGAGTCTTTAGATCTGACCACCACTGATACCTCATCATACATGTAGGTTTTGTTTTCTACCACATCCTGGGAGGCAATTAGTAAGGATGCTAAGTTGACATCTTTGCCCTCCAGGATGTCTTTCTTGATGTGGGCTGGGATAGTGTGTGCGGGGTCGACGTCATGGGTATCTGAAGAGTTACCGTTTCCCGTGGCCACTGGTACGACTGGTGTCGTTTGAGCGGTGTCGGGAAGGCCTGCCTTGGTAAGGGCTGTGGTTACCGCCTCGAGGTTAACCAGTCTGTCGTTGACCTTGCCCATGGAGCTCATGAGTGAGGTCAGCATAGCCTGGATGTCTCCCGATCTGGTGGTGCTGGGGCCCAGGGGCGTACCTAGAGCATTTGGCACCCGGGGCGGGTCCTATTTTTGGCACCCCCTCTCCACCCCCCAACTTTAAAATGTAAAAAGCAACCACAATTTTTTTTTATTTTTTTTTATGTATTTAGCACTAAGCAGTGTTTATGCTTTTAAATGTAAGCATGTTTTTGTATGGAGTATGTTTGAGTGAATGTA
This sequence comes from Pelobates fuscus, assembly GCF_036172605.1. Lineage (NCBI taxonomy): Eukaryota > Metazoa > Chordata > Amphibia > Anura > Pelobatidae > Pelobates > Pelobates fuscus. Next base: position 401,006,891 of record NC_086318.1, on the reverse strand, counting down.
GGATGTGTGTCTGTATGTGGTGTTGGCGTTTGAATGCAGGCATGCATTTTTATGTAGTGTGGTTTTTGAAGGCAGTGGTGTGGTTATATATAATGGTGACGTTGAAATGCAGGGTTGTATTTGTGTGTAGTGTTGGCGAGATTCTGAGATGTATGCACATATACACATACACACACCTAAATACACACTGACACACATGCAGATACATAGACACATAGGAACAATATATAGGGGGTAAGATACCACAATCCAAACTGGGGGGGCACTAAAACTTTTCACTAAGGGATGGGGTAATGTGCTGCCATTGGCAGCATGCCGGCACGTTGGCATCAGTCAACAAATTTGCATATAATTCACATTAGCCACCCAGATTTCTTGTTCGTGGGCTAGCTGACACCTCTTAACGTTGATCTTTGTTTATCAGATAACTCCCTTATTTGCTATCCTTATGTGGGATTGCCATATTTAGGGACACCAAATAAGGATAAGGGAGCTATCTGCTAAACAGAACCCTAATTTGGTATCTTTAAATATGGAAATCTCACATAAGGACACCAATTTGGAGAATTATCAACTAAACAGCTAAAAGATGAATAAAAAAAAAAAAAAACCTTTTCCTAATTTCAGTTGTTTAGTAGATAACGCCCTTATTTGTTATCCTTATGTGGGATTGCAATATTTAAGGACACCAAATAAGGGAGCTATGTACCAAACACATACACATTTATATACACACACAATAACACAATAGGTGTATGTCTGTGTGTATATCTGTGATTGTGTGTGTGTATGTATATATATATACACGTGTGTATGTATGTGATGTTTGCGTGTGTATATCTAATTATGTGTGTTTGTAATTGTATGTGTGTGGGTCTGTGATTGTGTATGTCTGTGTTTATGTGTGTATCTCTGTAGTTAAGTGTGTTGTGTGTGTATATATATGTGTGTATATATATATATATATATATATATATATATATATATACACACACACACACACTTAACTACAGAGATACACACACAACCACACACATAAACACATACATACACAATCACAGACCCACACACATACAATTACAAACACACATAATTAGATATACACACGCAAACATCACATACATGCACACATTTAATAATTAAGAGGTCCACCCAGCCTCCCTACCTTGCTCTGGGAGGGCTAGAGTGGATCCTCAGTCCCTGGTAGTCAGTGGTTGCTGCTGGGATCTCTGTGCTCTTCATGCACACATCCTGTAATATGACGCCGATGCTTGGATGATGTTATGTGCCGACCCACTGCAGGGCGAAGACAGTCAGATACAGTCAGATGTACACAGTTATACGCATATACTGTCAAATACAGCCACATGCACACCGTACCAAACACATAGTCACTTGCACACTGTCAAACGCACAGCTGCAGGCAGACAGTAACACACACAGTTACAGACCGACAGTCACACACACACAGCTACAGGCAGACAGTCACACACACACAGTCTCACACACACACAATTACAGGCAGACTGTAACATAGTTACAGGCAGCACACAGTCACACACACTCAGTGACATGCAGACAGTCCCAGGTAGACAATCACAGGCAGACATTCATACATACAGGCACAGGCAGACAGTCACACACACAGTCACCAAAAGTCAGTCTCATGCACAGTCACAGGCAGACATTCACACACACAGGCACAGGCAGACAGTCACAGACGCAGTCACAGGTAGACAGCCACAGGCAGACATTCACACACAGTCACAGATAGCCACAGGCAGACATTCACACACAGTCACAGATAGTCACAGGCAGGCATTCACACACAGTCACAGATAGTCACAGGCAGACATTCACACACACAGTCACAGATAGACATTCACACACACAGTCACAGATAGTCACAGGCAGACATTCACAGACACAGTCGCAGGCAGACATTCACACACATTCACAGACACAGGCAGACATTCACACACAGTCACAGACAGTCACAGGCAGACATTCACACACAGTCACAGATAGTCACAGGCAGTAACGTACGTACCGCGGTAGCAGGGGTCGCAGCTGCGACCGGGCCCGGCACTCCAGGGGGCCCGGCCGCCCTGCGGCCCCCCGCGACCGGGTAGCAGCTGCCATGCTTTGCGGCCCCGGCTGCAAACCGCCGGGGCCGCATGTTAAGGGGTCCATCGGGTGGCCCATGCTGTCAGGGCCACCCGATGGACATGGATTGTAAGGGGGCCCGGTCTGCGCTGAGCGCTTTAAGAGCGCGACCGGACCCCCTGTGATGAGATCATCACACGCTGGGAGGAAGTGACCGCACGTCACTCCTCCCAGCATACTGAGAGCCCGCGCGGGAGGAAACAGAAAGGAGGAGGGAGTCAGAGTGAGAACTCTGACTCCCATCAGGCTGAGCCACCACTGGACCCCAGGGAAGTCACACATGGTAGGAAACATTTTGTGTCTCTGTATGTGTGTATGTGTGTCTGTGTCTGTGTCTCTGTATGTGTGTCTGTCTCTCTGTGTGTGTGTATCCGTATGTATGTCTGTGTGTGTGTGTCTGTGTCTCTGTATGTGTGTCTGTCTCTGTGTGTGTGTGTATCCGTATGTATGTCTGTGACTCTGTGTTTGTATGTATGTGTGTGTCTCTGTGTGTATGTTTGTCTGTGTCTTTGTCTCTGTATGTGTGTGTGTGTATGTGTCTCTGTATGTATGTGTCTGCATGTGTGTATGTATGTGTCTGTCGGGGGTGTGTGAATGTGTTTGTGTCTGTATGTATGTGTCGGGGGGGAAGGACCCACAGTCAGGGGGGAGAGGGTCAGGGGAGGGGGGGGGGCACGGATCAGATTCGCCACTGGTCACAGGCAGACAGTCACACACAGTCACAGATAGTCACAGGCAGACATTCACACACAGTCACAGACAGTCAAAGGCAGGGATTCACACTCACAGACAGTCACAAGCAGTTTCACACACACAGTCACAGACAGTCAAAGGCAGGGATTCACACAGTCACAAGCAGTTTCGCACACACACACACACTCTCTCTCTCTCTCTCTCTTACTTACTGGTGGAGGAGTCCAGTCAGTGAGTCCCTGGTGTGTTGGAGTTGGGGAAGCAGGGCCTCCTTCCTGCTTCCCCTCAGTGTGCTGCAGTGAAAGGCAGCAAATGGAGGCTGGCTGTAGCTCCGCCCCCGCATCCGGTTTGGCTCCGCCCCCATTTCTCCGTGCAGTACAGTGTACTGCTGAATTCCCAGCCCCTGCGTGTGTGAGCTGTTTGGCTCCCGGCGCCCTGTGCAGCCACACAGCTCACAGAGTCACAAGCCCTGGAGGCACCCCCTTACCTGGTGGCACCCCCCTAACTGGTGGCACCCGGGGCGGACCGCACCCCCCGCCCCCCCCTTAGTACGCCACTGCTGGGGCCTTCCCCTGCTTCCGTGTTATTCGTTGTTGTGTTAAGGAGTCGAAATAATTCCGCTTTCCTTGCCGTAGCAGGGTAGGGAATTTGCCGTCTCCTTAACTCTGTGGTGATGCGTGGTATTGTCCAGGATCTGATTGACGCTGGACTGGTCATATCTCCCCTGTGAGAAGGTGTCTCGCCCATAGCTGGGGAACTAGGGAGCGATAGCCCTTCACCACTGGCATGAGACATGTTTAACTAAAAATAAAAGTGAAATTATTATTATTTGAACCAGGTGTTTTAGTACTGGCTTGCTAGCTATGCCGTGAGGCGAAACGATTATTCCTCAGTTGGTGGCTGGTGAGGCCCTGCTAGTGCCAAGTGGCTTGAGAGGCTCTATGCGTTGGCGCGATGGAGTTTTTTAAATGGCCACTGATCGTGGTGGCCGATTGATGGCCTCTCGGTGAAATAATTCCAGAAAAAGGGAAAGGGAGTGACTGGTGAGGCCCTCTCTATAAAACATGCGAGGCGGCTAGCTCACGTGTGGCTCGAGGGATGTATGCCTCCGAGTATGAGGCGGGGTGTTGGCCTCGCGGGACCGCTAAACCGAAGCATAATGCCAAGAGGGAGATACAACGTTATTGGCCCCTATGACCCTATCTGCCAGTACTTTATCTATTTATGGGGGTAGTATATGGATAATCTGTGAGCAGGTGTACGTACCTGGTGGTCTAGTTAAAGATTTCTAGACAATCCGTTTAGGTGGCAGTAGCTACCTGCAACTGAATAGATGGAGACCGTATGAAAATAAATACAACGCATAAACCATTTATTTTTTAATGTAAACCCAATCATCAATATTCATTAAATGGTATGACGAACAATCGTGCCCTATGGCCCGTATGTGGTATGTTGAGAGATTGTTCCTGACGTATGTAAAATACTTTAGTGTCAGGATGTGTATATGAATGTCTGTGAGTAATTATATCATCATTATGTGAATAATTGCTGAACTGTAAAATAACCTGTAGGTGGCGCTGTGGTTATGTGCAGCATGTATTTGATTTTACAGAACGATTTGTGAAGTGGTAAAAGTGTGTTAGTGATTTAATCAGCGGTGCAATTGTAACGTGAAAATTGGATTTAAAATGAAGTTAAATGATAACCAATATGAAGCTGTTTTATGTATACCCAACGAAAATGAGTTTTAAAAATGTGGTTGGAACAAGGGAATCACGTGATCGGCGCTATGATTGCACTGTCAGCGTAAATTTTAATTTAAACTGAAAAGGGGGGGGGGTGTGATCGGGCGTCTGTATGGAGGAATTATGGGAAATGTAGTTCCGGCGTGGAATTGTTGAGCCGCCTGGTGTTTGCCATGCTCACTCCAATAGGTATGGGAGAAATTTTTTTTAACCGTTATGTGACTTTTAGTATGAGTTTGAGTGTAAGAATTAAAATCAATGTGTTATGGTAATTGGTGCCTGTAATTGCGTGTTCCGGCGTGAGATGTTGATATAAATGCAAGGGGGCATGTGATTGGGCGGTTTGTTGTGGAGCATTATGGGGAGTGTAGTTCCGGCGTGGAAGTGATTTATACCGGTGTGACCGAGTGCTGGCATGGTATACTATCTAACCAGGTATGGGGAAATATTTATGCTTTAAGTTTAGGTATTACACAGCTGTATAAAATTGTTTAGTGACAAGAAAAGTCTATCGGTGAGGATACTAATGGCGGCCCCCGTCTGTTGTAAAACAGACTTCCATGTGTGGTAACAGTAAAAGTGGACATGTGTATGTACATATAATGTAATCTGGCGTTTGATACTGCCCAGATTGGGCCACAGATTTTGCCAGGACGAGGGTAGTTATATGTGACTGCCCGTGGGACACCTAGGTGCCGTGGTGGCAGATGTAGTTTTAACCGATATGTGGCAACAGTTTACTTAATGCCCCAGTGTATGCTGTGAGCCCGAAATGCAACAGATACGTGTGAGGGCAGGTATGCTGCAGTAGTTATTTGTTTGAAGGACGCATTTATTAACAGTTGTATGCCCGGACCGGGGATGGGGTTGTAAAATATTTCCCGCCGTAAAGTGTGGACCTGGCCCGTTACCGACGCCGTGGGACTGTAGCCTGGCGGAACGGGTAGGTCAACTTACGGTATGCGAGTGCCTGGGATGTAATCTGCGGCGATGAACAGGAGATTTAGAAGCTGGTCGGACGGAAACCTGTTGCTGGGTTCCAGGACACAGTTTCAGCGTGGAAGACCTCGTGGGAACACAGAAGAAATCCAAAATGGCGACTGGATGAACCGGAAGTGCATTCAGACGCTGACCTTGATCGGTAAGGAGTCAGGTAAGAGGTGTAGCTTATATAGGGGGTTGAGTTAACTTAAGCCCCTCCCACAAATACAGGCCAAACGGCCTTACTACATATATATATATATATATATATATTTTAATATAAAAATACACGTAGAAGGATATTGATTAAATATATACAGATTTATAATTATATATATATTTTATAATAAAAAAATATGTAAATACGTTAAAAATAAAATAAAAATAAATAAATAAAATAAATAATTAAACATATATATGTGTGTAATTTCGTTCTAACTGTATTTTGATATTAATATATATATATATATATATATATATATATATATATATATATATATATATAGATATAGATATCAAAATACACGTAGAACAAAATAATATATATATGTATATACCTAAGTATATACGTATACATCACTATATGTATACCTATCTATAAATAAAAATAATTGTAAAAAAATTATATACATATATATACATATATACACACACGTGTATATTTAATAATTTTACATATATATTTATGTAATAATTTTACATAATTAGGTCCTTTTATTAATTACAATTTGCAGGACCTGCCTAACAACCCAGGCCGAAAGTATAGGGAATTTAATTTGCTAGCACTATATTTAACCCTATAACTTTCCAAGACACTATAAAACCTGTACATGGGGGGTACTGTTTTACTCGGGAGACATCGCTGAACACAAATATTTGTGTTTCAAAACCATAAAATGTATTACAACAATGATATCGTCAGGGAAAGTGAAATTTATTGCATTTTTCGCACACAAAACGGCACTTACACCGACGATATTTTTGCTGTAATAATTTTTCCTGTTTTGAAATACAAATATTTGTGTTCAGCAAAGTCTCCTGAGTATAACAGTACCCCTCATGTACAGGTTTTATGGTGTTTTCAAAAGTTACAGAGTCAAATATAAGGCTTGCGTTTCAGTTTTTTCACAATGAAATTCGCCAGATTGGTTACGTTGGCTTTGAGACCATATAGTAGCCCAGAAATAAGAATTACCTCCATAATGGCATACCATTTGCAAACGTAGACAACCCAAGGTATTGCAAATGGGGTATGTTCAGTCTTTTTTAGTAGCCACTTAGTCACAAACACTGGCCAAAATTGGCTCAAATTCGTTTTTTGCATTTTTCACACACAAACAAATATTAACGTTAACTTTGGCTAGTGTTTGTGACCAAGTGGCTACTAAAAAAGACTGGACATACCCCATTTGCATTACCTTGGGTTGTCTACTTTTGCAAATGGTATGCCATCATGGGGGTAATTCTTATTCCTGGGCTACCATACAGTCTCAAAGGCAACATAACCAAACTGGCAAATTTCAATGTGAAAAAACTGAAAAGTGTAACATGCTATATTTGACCCTGTGACTTCCCAAAACACCATAAAACCTGTACATAGGGGGTACTGTTTTACACATGAGACTTTGCTGAATACAAATATGTGTATTTTATTGCAGTAAAAGCAAACAGTATTATGACATTCACAGTTAGAATGTCACATAGAACTAAGAAAATTTTTTAAAAAATCGTATTTTCTCTCATTTTTTTATATTGTATTCATATTAGGTTATGTTCCATACTGAAATATTTGATGTTAAATGAAAGCCCAGTTCCCCCTGAATAAAATGATATATAATAAGTGTGGGTGCATTTAATATGAAAGAGGTAAATTATTGTTGAACAGACATATAGTCAAAATCTGTGGTTTGTTTAAATTTGTTTTGGTTCACAACTTGTACATTTGGCTGCGGTCTTAAGGGGTTAAGAACATTATTTTTCATGAACTGTATATTTTTCTTTATTTATGTATAGATTTATTTATCTGGTATTGGGTTATTTCTCTGGATTTTTTTCCAATTATTATTATTGATAATCACCAAAGAAAAGTAGGTATATGGACATCATTATTAAAAATCATGTTGTGTAAGCAGACTAATTATAATTTCCAATTGAAATGTCATTTTATCCTAAGCAACACATATATTTTGTCCGACAGATCAAAACAGAATTTTATATTGGGAAACAGGAAGCAATTAGCACGCTATCACCTTCCAAAGCTTATTGCCTGGGTTGTCTTCATTAACACATTTTACCGGCAAGTAACACCTTCAGAGCAAAGGGGACAATTGTTAGAATGGAAAATTGTTCCCGTGGTTAGAATGCAAGAGAGAGGTTATATTGTTTGTCAATTAAGAAAATGTATCAATTGTAGTGGAATCTACACCTTTCTAAAAAAAAAAATAACAGAAAAGAAAAGAAAATGCAAAGTCAGGTAATAAAGGGTATGTAAAATAAAGCTTCAATGTCAACAGAGGTATATGAAGTGTTTTTTTCCAATAAATTATATTTTTAGGATTTTTAGATGATAACAAAAACCAGATTTTACATAAAACATGCAATATCCAAACTTAATCTAAAAAGTAAATAAGTAGCTCTAACCACCCAAAGGTAATATTAAATGGGCAAGATTGGAATAGAGGAGGAAAAGAAAGGTGTCAAAGATAAAGAGGGGAAGAAAAGAAAGAGCTGATAAAGGAGAAACTAGAGAGGAGAGGGATATGCAAGGGATGCTGCTAGTCTGCTCAATCAAGATCAAGACTTTAAGCTATGATAAAGGCATGCACCTGTTTGCAACATCATTCTAATTTGTGAGATACACCCTCAAAACTAAAAAGCAGAGATTACAGCAGAGGAGAGTCAGTTGAATTATATGCAATAACAGCTCGACAGGAAGAACATATCCCAGTCTGGGAATTTTCTGCCATACATACTTTAAGTATTTTGAAGGCTATTAGACATTTTTTCTTAAGCATTATTAGCGGCAATGGTACATATAATAGAAGTCATTGTGCATACAGATTGTGAATACCATGTAAAGGCTATTTGATATTTTACAGCTAGTAAATTGTGGCACAGCAATTTCTGTTTGTGGTGTGTGATCTAGTAAGGAAACAATTCTAGTAACACAACCTCAGGGTTGGGTAAAACTGCAGAAGAGGTACATGAATGGTAAGCTTGAAGGCTTCAGCCAAAGAGATACAATTAAAGAACAGAACACAAAACGTGGAGATGAAAGCCTAAGTTCTCCAGATACACCTGCACATGTCAAACTGGTAGGGACAATGCACCAACAATTCAATGTGATTCATGCGTGAGTCAGATCACATATATTGACAAAGAGCTATCCCATTCCTTCTCAATTATGTTTCTTCTTTTTCTGATCTTTTTTCCCACCATGACATATGTAATGCTTTGGAGGGTTAGGCAAATTGTAGAAGAACATCATAGCAAAGAGATATACAGTCTCTGGCAAACTTATTGTTACAGGGCTAGTAACAAAGCATAGCTACAAAAAACATGCAAGATGGAGGGTCATTCTGTAGTAGTGGCATATTTGCAGGTACTTAAAGGACCACTATAGTGCCAGGAAAACACTTGTTTTCTTGGCACTATAGTACCCTGAGGGTGCCCTCACCCCCAGGGTCCCCCTCCCGCCAGGCTTTAGGGGGTGGAAGGGGTTAAACTTACTCTTTCTCCAGCTCCGGGGTGGGACTCTCCTCCTCCTCCTCTCCTCCTCGGCTGAATGCGCATGCGCGGCAGGAGCCGCGCGCGCATTTAGCCAGTCCATAGGAAAGCATTCACAATGCTTTCCTATGGACACTGGCGTCTTCTCACTGTGAAAATTACAGTGAGAAGCGCGGAAGCGCCTCTAGCGGCTGTCAATGAGGCAGCCACTAGAGGCTGGATTAACCCAATTATAAACATAGCAGTTTCTCTGAAACTGCTATATTTATAGAAAAAAGGTTAAACCTAGCTGGACCTGGCACCCAGACCACTTCATTAAGCTGAAGTGGTCTGGGTGCCTATAGTGGTCCTTTAACACCGTTTTAGGAAGTTGGTTTGTCTCTACAAGATATTGTAAGGAACAAAGTTGGTTTTGAGCTACAAGGTCACTCAAATCAGTAAATTATGTAGTAGAATATTGGGTAATTGGCATTCGATATATGAAATTATGATGTTCCTATCAAGGCAGGATTTCAGTCCTTCATGGCGTAGTGTATTACCAATTGTTTTCTTGGTGACTATGGTCCCAGCTGCCTGGAGATCATTAACAAGATCCTCCCATGTACTTCTGGGCAGATTCCTCACTGTTCGCATGATCATTTAAACTCCACAAGGTGAGATCTTGCATGGAGCACCAGACCGAAGGAGACTGATTTATTTTGTGTTTTTACCATTTGCAAATAATCGCACCATCTGTTGTAACCTTCTCACCAAGCTGCTTGGCGATAGTCTTGTAGCCTATTCCAGTCTTGTGTAGGTCTACAATCTTGTTCCTGACATTCTTGGACAGCTCTTTATTCTTGGCCATGGTGGAGAGTTTGGAATCTGATTTATTGATTGCTTCTGTGGACAGGTGTCTTTTATTAGAGAGTTCTCCTACTCTCAGCTCGTTACCTGTATAAAAGACACCTGGGAGCCAGAAATGTTGCTGATTGATAGGGGATCAAATACTTATTTCACTCATTGACATGCAAATCAATTTATAACTTTTTTGACATGCGTTTTTCTGGATTTTTTGTTTGTTATTTGGTCTCTCACTGTTAAAATACACCTACCATTAAAATTATAGACTGATCATTTCTTTGTCAGTGGAAAAACGTTCAAAATCAGCAGGTGATAAAATCCCCTTTTCCCTCACTGTATCTAGTGGTCTTGTAATTTGGTTGTACTTGCAACATACTTATTTAACATCTCCTCCCTTTCATGTAAAGTATAGAAAAGAAGCCACATTCCTCGGTATGATGTCCTGGTATACTCCTATACTACTCTGTACAACAATTGAACGGGAGACAAAGGTTCTGCATGACTGGGTGCTTTCATCTGACCCATCCTTAAAAATTTTCGCCAGGGACCAGTCTGACTACACAAGTGAGGGTAGTTATGGTCCTCTGTGACAAGAGACCAGGTCTTCAATATTCTAGTTCAGCCACTACTTTTTTCACATTGTTCAAAGTACATTGTAATAAAGTATAAATTATGCAATATTATAAATTTGATAGCTGACTTGGAAAATGATTCCCGCTTGACCATTTTGGTCTTAAATTTGAAATTCACTTTGAATTCAGTATGAATTCCTGACAATTTTAGTGAATAGTCCTGTGTAACTAAAGAATAAGCAAATGTATCAATGCCTTCAGTGCTCCTTTTGTTATCTCTATTTTGTAGCTTCTGTCCATTCATGCTTTGTGATCAAAGTTTTCATCATCTGTCCCTACAGGTCCAAATTCACTTGTTCACCCCAGTCACAATACTTCAGACAGCCACCATATTGACTGTAATAGATTAAGATTTACAAACAGAACTCGATTCATGTCACTGATTGCATTTAATATATGTTCACAGTTCCACCTGTTTTGCTGTGTTTATTGTCACTTTATGCATAGCAGCTAAGAATAATTAAAATTACTCCCATTTAAAACCACCATTCAAAACAGAATTTTTATTAGCTTAAAATTCTATCCGTCCGTACATAATGTATTGGCCTGAATATTTGGAATAAAGACATTTCCCTTTCATGCGCCTTTGTATAATTCATATCAAATCCTCTCATTGCAAACAGACTACTATTGAACTGGTCATACTACTGAAATATAGAGAAATTAAAAAGTCCTTTCACTAAAATTAATAATGCCACTAATCTACTTGGCTTAACAATTATTTGCTGAATAAAATATTATATTTGCTTTTCGTTCAGCAGATACGCAGCTGTGCTCTTCAATTCATGAACCGTACGTTTTTTTCTGTTACTCCAGGGCCAACTTGGCAGAGACTCTTTCCAGACAAACACATCAATTTCACAATGATCCACAAACAAATCAAGAGCAGTTTCTTTTTATAAAGATTTCATGTTCATTTTAGAGAGGATTACAAAACTTCATACACAAAGAACCCAAATACTTTGAATTATCATCTTTTCATTTTCGAGCTAATAGCGAGCTATTTTTGATGATGTTATCTTTTGATAATATTTTCAGAAATCATAAATGTAAATGGGATATAATACAATTTACATGGGATACATTAGTGTCACGGCTTACCTGGGTTGGGAGTCCGGCAGGCAGAGAAATATGCTCACCCTTGCAAGAAAACACAGGCCAAGGAGGTCAGGCAAGAATTCACCTGACCTGTGAGTCGGTGCACGGGGGCTGTGCAAGGTAAATCCAAATCGCGGTACAGGAACAAATAAACCAGGAGAATAGTCGTGGGAAGCCAAGGGTCAGAGGAAGCCAGAAGTCAGGATAATCGGAGTAACAAGCCAGAGGTCAATAATAAACTGGAGAACACGAAGCAGCAGAAAGATCACCAGAGTCAAGGAACTGACACTGCCTTCTGGGAGAGGCAGTGTTATATACCTGGCTAATGAGACATCAGGCTCAGGTGTAACATGAGTGGCAGGAGTAGTTCCAACGTATGTCCAGCTTCCAGTGCTAGATACTAGACAGAGCTAGATACAGGTAACAGTAAAGCGGAGAGATGGCTCAGAGGTAACACAAAGCACTAGAACTGCCATGTTCCCAGGTTCGAATCCTGACAATTAGATAGTCTGCTTCCATGCCGACCAATCACAGTGCTCCTCTTAAACATTCAAAGTGTGGAAAGGCATATAATGTTGTCTTATTTGGCCTTTAGATGAATTAAGAAGGCAGAAGAGAGAAGATCTTAAATTATATGTATTAAAGGCTTTCTTTAATAAGAGTTTTAATTTCTGTTCTTAGTGTAAAAAAGTAGGGAGAGGCATATTTTCGGAGAAGGAAAACAAGGGCCTTGTCCATCCCTAAATATGAATGAAGGGTCATTGCATGGACCGAAAGTACTGGATATCTCTTAGGCTTGTTTAGGATGAATATATATTATTAGGGATTTAATATATATGCCGTTTATTAACAGGCATTGCAGCAAAATGCCTGTAAGGGATGGTGAATCATGCTGTGTGATTCCAACTAAGTAACACTTCAGTCATGGCACACAATTGCCTTAAAGTATTGTACTTATATAAAAAGAGTGGTTCAAATGTTACTGTAGGTATTTAAAAGTTGTTGTTTTTTTAAAGTAATTCTATAGTATAATAATTGTGAGATATGTAGTTTATGAGTCTTATGAAGAACACTAATTCACAAGTGACACTTGGTTCCATATCTCTTACCAGCGTGATACATAATTTCTGAGTTGTCAAAATGTTTTACCTGACTGGGTCAGATAAAGTAAATGCATAAGACAAATGTCCTTCGGAATGGAAAAAGTTCTTATTCTGCATAAAGATCAATGGAGATATACATTAAAATCATTTCTAAACACTTAGTTTAACCATAAACCAAATAAAACAGACACCATTTTGTGTAAATGTAGTATATAACTGTAAAAATAAACTACTGATATAAGCTTGAAAAGCAGTCATTCAAAATATTTACGTTTCTATAACAACTCCAGTAAGATTCTTTCCTATCACGTGTGAACAATTTTCCTCAGTGTTTTACGAATGTGTATGGATTAAATATTTTAAATATCTTTCTTTACTGAAGAGTTGCAATAAAGAAAAGTTTACTTATTTCAGTAAAAATATTATTGCTGTCTATTAAGCTTGCAGTGCACGTTATCAGAATTCCAAATGTTTACATTTATGACAAGCTTGTTTCTTCTTATAATGAAGAATTCTATTTAATGTTTCCCAGATCTCAACTGCTCAAATACAACAAAAACACTATTTAGTGGATATGTCCACAATAAAATATGCAGGCATGTAATTATAATTGGGGCTATATCTAAAAACTACTTACTAAAACTGTAAACCTCTTGTCTGCAGCCTTTGAAAGTCCTCCCCTTCTGACCCCACCCAGACTTTCTATGGCTGTCCAATCACAGACTCCCCAATGCAGCTCAATGAGAAGTCTTTGCAAGGCAGGTGCTCGGGGCAATTGCTGCCTCTTGAGTTTAGCTCCACTGAGCTAAACAACCAGGAAGTAACAGGTCTAGTTGTCACATTGACAACCGGGGGAGTGTAACAAGGTTCATTTTCACATATAAAGTACTCCAACACGCTAAAGTGCCTAAGGTATATGCAATATTCCATGAGGACAGTTAGCTAATACATTCTCTTACTTTACTGTCTAGCTGAAGTTGTTGAACCATGACATCTTATTGAGTTCTCATATTTTTACATTAAATGCTGTATTAAATAGCATTTGCTTTTCTTTTTTTTTTATTTGAAAACAAAAAAAGATGAACAGCTAGTTACATGGAGAGTACAAAACCTAATAGACTGGAATGAACGTTTAAATGCATTCATTATTTTTGACATTTTACAGTTCACAATGCCTCACCACTCAATCACTAATGAGTTTGCAGGTCACGACTTACAAATAAACTTTACTCAAACTAAAATACTTTTATTAACTGTTGCAAAATATTAAAACATCAACTACTACAAAAGCCACAAACAAATAATCACACTGAAGGTTCAAATACATGACACACTTTTCAAGCAGTGATGAAAATTATTCGTCAAACTTTTTCCTGTTGAATATTACTTCTTGCACTTTGAGACAGTTTAGGATCTTTCATTCTCCCACTGATATTTTTACGGAACGCATTAATTATTTTCTGAAAATACCTTTTCAAATAGCACCCTCTGTAGAATTATTAAAGGGCAGCATTAATACCAAACGCAAATAACTGCAACTGTGTTTATTGAAGTTGAATGTTTTCCCGATTCCAGTACTTAGTTTCATATTTTAATTGCAAGTTGTTTGTTTCTCTTTTTATTTATATTTCAATCCAATAAAAATAAAACTGATTTGTATGGGCTTTTTGTTTGCAAAACAAGCTGCACAAACAAACAATACCTAAATAAATACCTAAATAAGTCGACACATCCAAAGCTTTTAGTAAAATCATTTTTTGAAAAATCTTGAAACATTTTAACATTAATTATCGTGTAACTATAGAAACATGTCTGTGCTGCCATTATGTTACAAAAAAAATAATTTTGGGTGAAAGCTGCAAGAAGTATTGCTAAAAGGGAATTACTAAATGAATCAAGCATTAATTAAACTTAAACCAACAGCTACTTTTTCCTAATGGAGACAATTTCTTTCTGACTCCAGGAAAAAAGATTATAGACTTTCTGGGCAAATTCATGTTAATTAGACTTATTGCAAACATGAAACATTTCCAAAAAACATATTTCAGTTTAGGAATGCTTAATAAAATAAATTATGCTAATAGACATAATATTTTTTTTATTTCTTAACGTATCCTTAACAGAAACATTGAGAGGATAATACGTTTTATTTACTTTCAGTCGTTATATTGGATATCACTTGCCAAACATGTCCGGGTTTGATTTTGTTTATTTTTTCGATCCTAAGGCATCCCCCGTTACTGTACTCATGTATAAATGGGTCAAGGTATGTGAGCATCCTTGAAAGAGATAGACCCCAGATCAAAATGACGGCAAGTTCACTCTGCATGGGAAATACAGCAACCCTAGATAAGCATGTTAGCCTTTTTTTACAAAGAAGAACCTATACCTTCTCAGACTGATCCCACCCATAAAGGCAGTCCAGAACCAAAATGCTGACAAGTCTTCCCTGCACAAGAGATACAGCAACCCTGGCTGATCATTCTCAGAGTTCTCATATTCTCTGTTGTTATTGCAAAGCAATTTGCTAGGACTCTAACAAAGCAAAAAGGGTAATCCCGATGTGGATCCCGTGCTCACTGTGCCCAGAGGGGTACCAGCTACACCTCACTGACGAAGCCCAAAGAAGGCAGAAACAATCATCAGAGGTTGCTGTATCTGCCGTGCAGAGGGAACTTGCCGGCATTTCGGTTCTGAAATGCCCTCATGGGTGGGATTAGTCTGATATGCAAATGATATAGGCTCTCTTTGTAATGGCACAAAAGCAAAAACATTTTTGAGACTTAAGTGGACATAAACTGAAGGGCAAGCTACAGAGTTTCTCTAACCTTTTGTGCATTCTTAGAGTTCTCATACTATCTGTTTTTTGTTGGAGATAGTAGCACACCCTTCATGATAAACTTCTTTAATGGGTCACGCTAGCACAGGGTATTCAGGTGTAGTACAGAATTTTTTTTTTATTTATCTGAATCTGGATTAGAGAGAGGAGGAGGTTCCTCCTACTAGTAGTTTAAGTCACCAACTGTCACATCATGCTATTTTCTGCAGAGAAGTCTGGCTATGGCTTCTGGCATCCAGTACTCTTTTTACAATTCTTGTTTAGTTTTTCTTTTTTTTTGGTTTTCTATTCTATGTCTGGTTTTCTTTATGCTGGGATTTCTGGGTTCATTCCTGTCATCCGTCCCTGGAATTCCCAGTCTCCAGGGTTCCTTTAAATGTTTGTTTTATTTGCCACACCTGTTTGTTTTCCATCATTCCTTTTGTTTCAGGTCCCTGTAGGCAGCTGCTCAAGTCCTGTGTCCTTTCTTGCAGGTAAGTACTATGAGTGTTTTCTTTGGTTGGTTTAGCTTGCATTAGGCAGAGTAGGACCTGCCAGATATGGGGTACATTGGCGTTGTTGGCAGGCTTATGCAATGTATGATCATATAATGTGACTAAGTCCCCATGATTTTCATATATAGTACTTAGTTATTTCTCCTCTTGTTTTGCCTATTTTATCTTGTCTTATTTTAGTTTGTATTCCCAGTCCATGTACAGTCCTGTCCATGTTATGTCAATGTTTCCCTTATGTATTGTGTACATGTTCTGGGTTTAGCTTCCAATCCTTCTCTGGTTCTGGGTTCTACTAGTTTTGTCTTGTTTTCATGTTTGGTGACTATTCTAGCCTTGCCTTGTTTCTGTACTGGATACATTCCTGTTGCAGAGCCTCCCTATCTAGTTCCTGGGAGGTGTGAATATCATCTAGCTCCTAGCTCTTGGGATCCGCAGTAGCTGTATCAGGGACCTGGTATGTGGCCGCACAAACGCTGGTGCTCAACACCAGAGGGCGTGTGGTTACCCCAGGCCCTGATATATCTGGCAGGTCCTACTCTGCCTAATGCAAGCTAAACCAACCAAAGAAAACACACGTAGTACTTACCTGCAAGAAAGGGCAGAAGACTTGAGCAACTGCCTGCAGTAACACTGAAACAAAAGGAATGATGGAAAACAAACGGGTGTGGCAACATAAAACAAACATATAAATGAATCCAAGAGACTGGGAATTCTAGGGACTCATTACAGGAATGAACCCAAGAAAACCAGACATAGAATAGAAAACCAAAAAAACAAGAAAAACTAAACAAGAATTGTAAAAAGAGTACTGGATACCAGAAGCCATAACCAGACTTCTCTGCAGAACATGGCTTGATGTGACACCAACATAGGATGGAGATATATCAAGTCAGGTCAGCTCTGATAATCCAGGCACCAGAGGATTAAATGTAGTTTGTGAGGCAATCAGGTAGTCTGTAAATAAATCAGGTAGAGGGATACAACAGGAATTCAGTAACTATCTGGAAAGCAGAACAACAGCAAACATGTTTTGAAAATATTATGGTAAAAGTTTATCCAGAAATATTAAATCATTTGAAACACTTATCCAAAAATATTAAATTGAGGTAATTGAAAACACTATATGTACATCTATGTTTGCCGTTTCACGTATTTTCCAATAATATTAAAGCAATAATTCCCTACAGACCTTTACATTCACATTTTTGTTACCATAAAATATGGATTTCAGAGATGTCACTTTAACCCCTTAAGGACACATGACATGTGTGACATGTCATGATTCCCTTTTATTCCAGAAGTTTGGTCCTTAAGGGGTTAAAGATAATAATACATGCCTCACATTTGAAGATCTTAACGTGAGATGTAGAACTGATTAAGATAAGTGATCTCCTACTGCTAGAAGATAAAAAAGGAAAAAAAAAAAAAGGAAAATTCTCACACTTTTTTTGGTTTAAAATAATTCTGTCTTCATCTTATAAAAGATTTCTAGTACTACTAAACTAAAAACATATAGGATAATGACAATTTTGTGACATTTTCTCATTAAAGCTAGTGTTCTTGAGATCTGCGTTTAAATAGCTTTTCTTGAACATTTATCTTAAATTTAAATGCATTAAAATGAAATTATAACCTAAGTATAAGGACATTTTTTACTTTCTTATATATTTTCAACATTCCTAAAAAAAATAATTGATGAATATCATCATGCAGTAAGCAAGTCGTGGTAAGAGGTAAGTTACAAACTTATTTTTCAATCTCGGCATTAGGAAACTCCGGGCACGGTGATAAAACAAGTTTTCTGACCAAGGGTAGAAGACAGAGCATTTATTTTCCTTCTAATATTTTATCTAAACTTTGTATCCATGTATTTCATGATAAAACGTAAAGAAAAGACAATCTAGTAAAGACTAGTAAACTCTGTGCCATCATCATAATCTATGCCTTAAATACCTTATTAGATAAAATAAATTAGGTCCAGGCACTCAGGATTGCCGTAGGAAGGCAGGTTTATTGAAACACAAAATTCAACATTTTGGCCTACACAGAGGCCTTTATCAAGCTTGATAAGCGTGTGCATCACGGGAAGGTTTGATATAAAATATATAGAAATATAGATTTTTACTGATCTAACTTTCCTTGCTCTATTGGTCACTTCTCACTTGATCTGTGAATAAAAGATGTCCCCTAGCCATCAATCATAATTTTTACACATTATTCATCACTTTTTTTTTATTGCGCCATGGATGGACCTCTAAATACCAAATCAAACAAACATCTTCTGCCACCACATTAGTTATTTGCTACGTTATACGTCAATATGGCATTTCGGAGATCACTTCAATCACATTGCAGCCAAATTCAAAAACTCGAATCATGCTTGCAAAGTAAGGCTTTTTGGCCATTAAGTCATTATCTTTCATCATTATAATTTTTTGGGAGGTGATATTTCTTGTACCTAAAATGTGTTTTATTTCTGTTTTTTGGTTTTTTGCTTTTTACTTACACTTCAAATATTTGAAGGTTTTTTTACTGATTCGAAACATTCAAAATTGGAATGCCGGATGTGCATATTTAATAGTTTCCATTGAATCTGAAAAAAGTAGATTGTTTATATATGTATTCAATTCTAAGGTATTCTTCCTCTTAGGAAATTAAGTCTGCTTGATAGGCTGGATAGTCTGGCCATATAGGAAAAGAACAACAAAAAGGAAAGTATGAAATTGCCTCTGTTTTTTTTAAAAAATCCCTAAGAGAAAGAATTGCATACACTTGCATTCGGTTTTAAGCAGATTGTAAATCATCATATTTTGAGCAATCGGCGGTTCTCCGAAACATGATATGGAAATACAATATGGACATATCATGAAGCAAACAACACAGACAATGGAAGAGCAGTTTCATTTGTTTTGTGATTCAGAGTCCATCTGTGGCGACAAAAAAAGAGGGACGGAATGCAGAAGAAGCTGATTGTTTTTGGGGGGAGGGTAAATAAGCAGCTAGGTTTTAAATGATGGACAATAGTTCTGCCCAAAGACGTGGGCTGTATTTTCTGCCCAATACAGATCTGTGAAAAAAAGGTGATAGTTATGGGACACCAATAGAGGGAAAAAAAGTAGTTGTAAAAATATGTCACTTTCAGGTAGGGTTGTTGACACCTTCAGGAAGACAGATAGGCTGTGTGAGAGTGACAGGCTGTGTCACAGATCCTAGTGTGAGACTCTTTTAGTTTACTGCTGTGCCTAGCCACAGCCAGTGCCACTTACATGAACTTTAAATGGGAGATAGATATAGCCTGTTTAATAGTCTAATTGATCCTTGTGTGACTGGTGATGTGGTTAGGTTACTGCTGGACCTAGACACTACCAGTGTACAAATTTTGATTCACCGATGTACAGTGTGGCAAGTTGTTATTTTATTTTTTATTATTTGTACAAAAAAAAAACCCAATGGTGGTAAGTAAACTGCTGCCTTGCCAATGTCACTTACATCAACTTTTCTTAGATCAAATTATTTTACTGATTAATATATTTTTATGTGAGAGACAGACTTTTTGAATTGCAGTGTGCTTCAGCGCCACTTCTTGTGCTTTGCAAATTGCAATACAATTGCAGCAGTTTACGGCACACGTGAGCACTGCACTGACTGTGTGTTGAGGTCACGGTGCTGCAAGAGCAATAGTGTTAAAGTCAGGGTACAGCATCATTGAAGAATCATTGAAGAATCAGTGTTAAAAGCCTTTGTTTCTTAACTGTATGAACAGGTGGCAGACGTAGTCACACTGCAAGACCCAACCATGAAACCACTACAATGAAAGGCATTTATAAAAAGGTGGAGCAGCAGCAGGAGTAATTTAATTTAAAAAAAGAATATTTTTCAAAAACTGAAAAGAAAAGCTGATTGGGCAATTGATGACCCACTTGTCCATTCCATTCTTTCATTTTCTGAAAAATAATTTTTTTTACAATACAGGTGGTTCTCACTTAACAACCTACCTGTTTCACAACGGCTCACACTTACATTCCCCATGTTAGAGAACTGGTCTGTGTTCAGGGAATTTTCCCCGAACATAGATTAGAGGGATTCCCTGCTCTGGTGCATTTGTCTACGTTTGGGTAAATTTCCCCAAACATAAAAGAAATTTCCCAAACATTTTTCCGTATGGCATCCTCAATTACCGATCAATTCGTTTTACGGCGGAACCCATTTGGTAAGTGAGGAGTGCCTGTTCTGCTTCTTTTTTTTTAAATGCCTGTCATTATAGTGGTTTCACAATGCCATTTATATAAGCTGATAGGCACTGTTTTTCTACACCGAATGACAGTCAGCCACGCTATAGATTGGATGTGCGGGAATTCTTTGTTCTTCTAAGATTGGAAGGGGTGACACTATATTTTTAATTTTATTTATTTATTCATTTATTTATTTATTTTTAAAGCCCCTTTTCTTCAACTTAAAATAACTCCTGCTGCTGCTTCCTATTTTTCACTAAAACAATATCGAAAAAGGAAAAGCAATATCAATCATTGTAAAAAAAGAGAAAAAGTTCTCTTATTTTTTTCAATACAGATATAAAAAAAGACTAATTTTGACAACTCATTGACATTGCAAAAATGCCTGATATTACCTAGCCATTAGGCTGGGCAATATTGTAGCCATTTTGTGGCACCTATGTGCCCTTTTGGATAGTCCAAGTTGTTTTCCTTAATCTGTGGCATTTACCTAAGCCGAAAAGCGAGATGGACAAATTTAGGACTAGCAAACTGATTTTTTTTTTCAATTTGTCCAAACCATTCCCCCCCCCCCCCCTGTACACAAATCTATTGTTTGTCTATGATAAACCTAAATTGGTTTCATTCATTTGTGTTTTTTCCTTAAAATATTTTTGACTATTCCTTTAATACCATCCCTATATAAATGAAATATATAAATAGCATTTATGGTTGATTTTAGTCACATCTCACCACATATAAAGCATTCTGTGTTGTCATTCATCACATCTCAAATATAGTTTAATTAAGAGCATTCTGCTTTTCCAATTGCTGCTTTATCTGTGATAACCAATCCTACAATTCTCTTTTGATTGATGTTTACCCTTCTTAGTCGTTGAGCTACATTTGTAAATGCTATGCAATCAAGTAATCCTTTACATATAATTATCTTATAGTGTCAGCTGCTGAGTGTTCTTTTGTTCTTGATCTTAGACAATATATCAAGAATAATTTGGCAGAGGGGAAGCATGATACTATGTGCACGCGTTAAAAAGATAAGGATTAGATGCACGCTTGTGATGAAAAAAAAAAAATCATGCTGAACCATTACTCGATGTTGCAACGCAATGTCCTGAAAGTTTGTAGGTAACTTTGAATCCTTAGCTTTGTTAAAAGACAAACCCACTTGTGTGTTTGTTTCTATATCAATGGAAATCACAGTGTATCATTGTTAATGATCTATGCTAAATATGCAGTTGTTAAGCTGTCCCCTAATGATGATCTTCAATCATCTTTTTTTAAGATACCTCTTGATTGGACAGAAGATCCAGCACACATGATTAGGCAGACCTCTTGTCTTAAATGCAATGTGAAATGGAGAAGAGGGGCAGTCTATTAATTTGAGGGAGGGGGCACTTTATTAATTTGAGGGAGGGAGAGGTACCGTATTAATCTGGGGGAGGGAGGGGCACTGTATTAATTTGGGGCAAGAACGGGGCCAGTGCATTAATTTAAGGGAGGGCTAAGGGATAAATCAAATAGAATATAAAATAGATGTGGATCTATATAGACTAATTTGGGAAGTTAAAAATAATCGATTATGTGCTCTAAATTATCTGCTCTAAAATTTGGTGATGGTTTTTTGTTTTTTATTTTCGTTATTTATGCCGGTTCCTATGGGATCATTGTGACAATATCTTTCTGTACAATGTCAAATAATGTGTAATAATTTATTCTAATATATATTTATTTGTTTGTAACACTGTACATGAATCGATTCTCTTAGGCCCAACATAATTGTCTCTTACTGTGAAAAAGGAAAATATTTCAATAAAAACTTATTTAAAAAAAAAAAAAATTTAAGGGAGGGCAGTGTATTAATTTGAAGAAGGGGGCACTGTATTAATTTGAGGGTGGGAGGAGGCACTATTAATTTGGGGGAGGGAGGGGGCCAGTGCATTAATTTGAGGGAGGGCAGTGTATTAATTTGAAGAAGAAGGCACTGCATTAATTTGATGGTGGGAGGAGGCACTATTAATTTGGGGGTTGGAGGGGGCCAGTGTATTAATTTGAGGGAGGGGGGCAGTGTGTTAAATTGGGGGGGAGGGCAGTGCAAAGTGGTGGTGGTGGGTGGGGGGGCAATGTATTAATTTAAGAGAGGGAAGGGGCAGTCATAGGCGTGCGCACGGGGTGTGCCGGGTGTGCCTGGGCACACCCTAATCCCCGCGGCACGCCTATGGATTGAGTCCTGCAGGAACGGAGTTCCTGCACTTTTTTGTGCAGGAACGCCGTTCCTGCAGGCACTCAGCGCCTCCCATGCCCCCCCTGTCATGGATGGGCAAGAGGCCCCCCACCCCCGGTCGGCTCTCTCAATAGTAAACTAAAAGAGTCTCACACTAGGATCTGTGACACAGCCTGTCACTCTCACACAGCCTATCTGTCTTCCTGAAGGTGTCAACAACCCTACCTGAAAGTGACATATTTTTACAACTACTTTTTTTCCCTCTATTGGTGTCCCATAACTATCACCTTTTTTTCACAGATCTGTATTGGGCAGAAAATACAGCCCACGTCTTTGGGCAGAACTATTGTCCATCATTTAAAACCTAGCTGCTTATTTACCCTCCCCCCAAAAACAATCAGCTTCTTCTGCATTCCGTCCCTCTTTTTTTGTCGCCACAGATGGACTCTGAATCACAAAACAAGCTCATAACTCCCTCGCCGCGCGCTGCTTGCTGATGCTGGGAGCCGGAATATGACGTCATATTCCGGCTCCCAGCTACAGCAGACAGCCCGCGCGGCGAGAGGGAGCAGAAAGCTCACAGCTCCCTCGCCGCGGCTGATATTGAGAGAGCCGACCGACCCACTGGACCCCAGGGACAAGTCCACGCCAGCACTCCAGGTAGGGAGGCTGGGTGGACATTTTTTTTATTAAAAAAATAATAATTTGTGTGTGTGTGAATGTGTGTGTGTGTGTGTCTGTGACTGTGTTTGTGTGTGTGTGTGTCTGTGTGTGTGTGTGTCTGTTTGTGTGTGTGTCTGTTTGTGTGTGTGTGTGTCTTTGACTGTGTGTGTGTGTGTCTGTGTGTGTGTGTGTCTGTGTGTGTGTGTGTGAATGTGTGTGTCTGTGTGTGTCTGTGTGTGTCTGTGAATGTGTGTGTGTGTGTGTGAATGTGTGTGTGTGTGTGTGAATGTGTGTGTGTGTGTGTATGTGAATATGTGTGTGTCTGTGAATGTGTGTGTGCGTGTCTGTGAATGTGTGTGTGTGTGTCTGTGAATGTGTGTGTGTGTGTGTGTGTCTGTGAATGTGTGTGTGAATGTGTGTGTGTATGTGTGTGTGAATGTGTGTGTGTATGTGTATCTGTGAATGTGTGTCTGTGTATGTGTGTGTGTCTGTGAATGTGTGTGTGTGTGTGTCTGTGAATGTGTGTGTGTACGTGTATCTGTGAATGTGTGTCTGTGAATGTGTATGTGTGTGAATGTGTGTGTCTATGAATGTATGAGTGTGTGTGTGTCTGTGAGTGTATGTGTGTGTGTTTGAGTATGCGTGTCAGTGTGTGTGTGTGTATATATATATATATATATATATATATATATATATATACACACACACACACACATATACATACACACACTGGAGTGTATATTATTTTTTTGGGGGGGGTGGGAATCTTGGTTCCCACACTTTATTCCCCAGGACTTTATTCTCCCCTGTCAGCTCACGCAGAACCGGCGCTGAGTGTCGGCTCTGCTCTAAGCCTCCATGGGCTGGCGGGGAGATCAAAGATCCACCTCACCGGCCCACAGCAGCATGAAGGGAGGCAGGAGAGGACCCGGGGAGCTCTAGACAGCAGCTCCGCCAGGTTCCTCTGGCGAGATCTGAGCGTTGCAGCGGCAACGCTCAGATCTCACGAGAGTTAACTCTAGCCCCGCAGGCTAGAGTTCACTCTTCACTGGACCACTCTTCACTCTCCACTCTCTAGGGATGGCACATGGCAGCAAGGATCCCCCCTCCCTACATACGGTAAGAAGGGAGGGGGGATATTTACTAATCTGCCCCCACCTCCACAATCTGTCCAAACATACAGCACACACACATACAGCACCCACACACAAAAAGCACCTACAGACATACAGCACTCTCACACAAACAGCACACACACAGCACCCTCACACACACAGCACCCAAACAGCATCCACACACATACAGTACACATACAGCACCCTCACACACACAGTACACTAACCGCACCCTCACAAACACACACAGCACTTTTACAAACACACAACACCCTCACACACAGCACACTAACAACACCCTCGCAAACACACACACACAAACAGCACCCTCAGAAATACATGACACCCACACACATCACACAAACAGCACCCTCACACACACAGCACCATCACACACACAGCACCATCACACACACATCACACAAACAGCACCCTCACACACACAGCACCCTCACACAGCACACTAACAGGACCCTAACACACACACACAAACACCCTCACACACAAACAGCACACACACACACAAACACCCTCACCCACATAGCACACTACCAGCACCCTCACACATACACACACACAGCAGCACCCTTACACACACCACCCTCACACAGCACACTAACAGCACACACACACACACACACACACACAGCAGTGTATGTATATATGTGTGTGTGTATATATATATATATATATATATATATATATATATATATACATATACATGCGGCGTGTGTTTGTGCTTTAGGGTGCACACCCTAATGCAATAGGCTGCGCACGCCTATGGGGGCAGTATATTAACTTGGGGGAGGGGGCCAGTGTATTAAATTGGGGAGTGTTAGCAATGTATTAATGGGAGGGAGGGTGCAGTGTATTAATGTGGAGAAGTCAGGGGGCCATTGTATTAAATTGGGGAAGGGGGGGCAGTGTATTTATTTGAGGGAGGGAGGGGGCCAGTGTATTAGAGTGGTGGGGGGCAGTGTGTTAAATTGGGGGGAGGGCCGTGTATTAAAGTAGAGTGGAGGGAGGAGGGGCAGTGTATTAGATTAAGGGGCAATGTATTAGATTGTGTGAAGGGGGCAGTGCATGGTGGAGTGGATGAGTGGAGGGAGGAGGGTCAGTGTGTTTGATTGGGGGTCAATGTATTAGAGTGGGAGGAGGGGCAGTGTGTTAGATTGGGTCTGCATGGAGGAGCTGATTGTTCCCTATGGAGATGCAGTTTGGCCGCACAGCTTTTTGCCACACATGCACAATGGCCTCCCAATGATTTCCTATGGGAAAGTATTGGATTGGCTGAGATCATCAAGTTTGATGATCTCAGCCAAAGTGAAGAACACACTCATAGAGCTTCAAAATAAACAACATAACGTATTTTTTTTTTACGCTGTGCAACAGCATATATTCACCATTTCAGTCCCATTACCAAACTGTTCTCAATATGTCAAGGTAGTTGGACTAAAACATTGGTTATATGCAAATGCATTTCTTAAAATAAATCCGCTCTTTTGTTTATTTTGAAGCCCTACGAGCGCGAGGACGTCCAGTGTCAGCTAGGCAACTTTTTTAATACTGTAATTTTCTAAATAAAGCTACGTTTCTGTGGAAACGGAAGTTGTTGTTTTTTTTGCGGCCCATATAAATGTAAACCTTGTTTATTTGGCCTGTCTTAGCCTTTGAGTTTGACATGCTTGCTTTACACAGTCAATGAATCATAATGGCTCAGTGCTATTTTTTATTTTTTTTTAAAAAGAACATAAATTCACAGTTATTATTCAATCATCCTTTAATAAGGGCATATCGAAAGTTCTACTACCTTATTTACCATCATTTTATTTTTGGAGCAGGGAGGTTCTTTCTACTGTGGGAGAGATATTTAAGATGGCATTCCAATGTTATGCCAAAGCTATAATCTTTATTAAGGTTAATTGTTTTGTACACTACTAAATGCATTTGGAGATGAGATAGCTGAGCAGCATCTGTTGAACTCAAACTAATTGAATAATTTTCACGGTTCACATAACTGCAAGCAGAGCATAGAATCAGTGTATGATAAGAATGAAGAAAAATATAATGCAAGTTTTATCCGAAAGAGTTAAATTAAAAGAAAAATATTAATAAGAATATTTATACATGCATACTGTGAGTTTAGCCAGATTCCAATATAATATATAGAATAGAAAGTCAGCACACAACTAAACAAAAAAATACATTATAAGGAGGTGCTGTTATTATTATTATTATTATTTTATTATTTATATAGCGCCATCAGATTCCGTGGCGCTGTACAATGGCTTATCAATGGATACAATATATATTGTTCTCCATAGCAAGATGTCACTGTGCTCACAAACCCCAATCTTCACATATACCCCAGAAGGAGTGCACTCAGTGAACTTGATAATGTGTATGACATTCTACAGTTTATTATTAACACATAAAATACATGTTTTATGCTTCAGTCCTACTTTGGACTTTCCTCAAAACGTCTGCATGGATGGTCTGTTACAGTTGCAATTCTCTGAAATCTATTTTTGTCCAGGAATTTTGTCCACAGCCCTGTTAACAATTGCAAGTGCAACAGGGTTATATCATTGTTTATTTAATAAAAAACGGAAATCCGTATCTGAAAAACATAGTAAGCAAGAAACTAACATGCACATTTGTTTTTCCAAATCAGCTAATCTGGCCAACATGGCACAAGTTAGTAATCAAAACTGAACAACTCAGTGTTGATTGAAAAAGACGCCAAAGGCAATATTTATTATCAATGCAAACCAAAAACTGGATCAAAACACATGTAGCAGTAAATGTTACCAATGTGTTTCTGAGACTGCTTTAGAAACGTCATTTTTTTTGAAGGGAAACAGAATTAATTTAATCAAACCAAATATAATGAAATGTTGTCAAAATGTATTTTGGAATCATATGATGATATTCATGAATAGTTTGTAAACATTAGACACGAATAAAGAAGTATGGAAGTATGGATCTAAATTAACAGTGAACATAATTACAAAATATTCAAAACTTTATAGTATTATTATTATTATTATTATTATTATTAGTTACATAATTGAAATAACATGAAAGTGGCAAGATGCTTCCATATTGTTTTGTACAGAGATTACCTTAGGGCCAGAAGCTATTTCACCATTTCTCTTTGAAAATCCAGAGGTCCAACTCAATTTACTCCAGTTAGATTATACATAATAGACTTTAACAGCCTCCAAATTTTAATGTGTGTTCTCAGGGCACTGCTTTCTTTGATGCTACCTTTGTACTTTCCAGTCTTCAGTTTTGAGAGTAGTCTTAATGGCCAGAGACAATTTCTATCTCAGAATTACGATGATTTTGTTTCTATAGATGCAACAATCAACCATTATAGAGTACCACTTACCGATGTTTCGTTTTGCAGAAGAACTGAAAACAATACAAATAAATAGGCAATATAATAATAACAAAGTATTTAACCAGGAAAGGTACATTCAGATTACTCTGGTTTCCAAATACGTCCTGGGGATGTTACCTTAGCCCAACATCCAGGGGTTGTTACTATCACCCAATTTAACGGTACTCATTTTATAGACCTCGGAAGGATGAAGGGCTGAGTCAACCCTGCCGGGCTATTTCACCGGCCTTGAGCTATTTCACCGGCCTATAATATAAAATGAATGCTTAATTAGAACATAGTAAAACAATAACTCTTCCAACAAACATCCTTGAAAATGGAAAAGAAAACAGAACAAACACTATATTTGCAGCAACGAAGATTTGTGAAATGTTGAACTTGATCAGTCTTTTTTCAACCTAAATTGCTTATTGATTATATAACTACTTAGCACAAAGGTGTTTGTTTTTTTTTTTTTTTTTTTAGAAAAGGAACATCCTGAATAAATGTGTTGAGGTTTAATTTACATTTTTAATTTGAATAGCAAGGGGCACAGGAAGAAAAATTCTGAGATACAACTTAATTAAATCACATGCAGAGCAAGAGATGCCCCACTTGTAGTTTTCTTATAACTTTTTAGTCATCGCCTTGGTCTTTCTTGTTTTGCTTATTTCCTTTGCGGTCCTTATATCTAATTTTATAGCATCTTTTTATTTTTGGGGGCTACATGTGGAGCAACATGTGTAGTGCAATATATGTTTTAAGTCCATTTTTGTAATTGCTATTTGTTGAATGTGTGTTTTTAAATAGCAATCCCTGAAGAAGCCCTATATGGGGTAAACACATAGGACCATTTGATTGATTGTTTATATTTTGTTCATTTTAATAAATATACTTTTGGCCATACATCACTGGATTCTAAATCCATTACTGGTGAACAAAAATCTGGACAGGAGTTGGACCCTAGTCCCCCAAACTTTAGGGGAGGCACCTTTAATACTCTGTGATCACTTCTTCAGGAAAGTGTATCAATTAAACTAACAGCTTTTCATCCCCGCACCCTGACTCCTCTCCTGCAGCTGACAAAAATAGAAACATAGAATGTGACGGCAGATAAGAACCATTTGGCCCGTCCAGTCTGCCCAAATTTCTAAATACTTTCATTAGTCCCTGGCCTTATCTTATAACTATGATAGCCTTATGCCTATCCCATGCATGCTTAAACTCCCTCACTGTGTTAACCTCTACCAATTCAGCTGGAAGGCTATTCCATGCATCCACTACCCTCTCAGTACAGTAATACTTTCTAAAATTATTATTAAACCTTTGTCCCTCTAATTTAAGACTATGTCCTCTTGTTGTGGTAGTTTTTCTTTTTTTAAATATAGTCTCCTCCATTACTGTGTTTATTCTCTTTATGTATTTAAATGTTTCTATCATATCCCCCCTGTCTCGTCTTTCCTCCAAGCTATACATGTTAAGATTCTTTAACCTTTCCTGGTAAGTTTTATCCTGCAATCCATTAACCAGTTTAGTAGCCTTTCTCTGAACTCTCTCTAAGGTATCAAAATCCTTCTGAAGATACGGTCTCCAGTACTGCGTACAATACTCCAAGTGAGGTCTCACCAGTGTTCTGTACAATGGCATGAGCACTTCCCTCTTTCTACTGCTAATGCCTCTCCCTATACAACCAAGCATTCTGCTAGCATTTCCTGCTGCTCTATTACATTGTCTGCCTATCTTTAAGTCATCAGAAATAATTACCCCTGAATCCCTTTCCTCAGATGTTGAGGTTAGGACTCTATCAAATATTCTGTACTCTACCCTTGGGTTTTTTTTATGTCAAAGATGCATTATCTTGCACTTATCCAGATTAAATGTCAGTTGCCACAACTCTGACCATTTTTCTAGTTTACCTAAATCATTTGCCATTTTGCTTATCCCTCCTGGAACATCAACCCTGTTACATATCTTAAATAACCTACTAATAGTGATGTACCGAACTGTCCACCGGCGAACAGTTCCCGGCGAAATTAGCGTGTTCGCGTTCGCCGCGGCGGGCGGACACATGCGCAGTTCGATCCGCCCCCTATTCGTCATCATTGGGCAAACTTTGACCCTGTGCCTCTCGGTCAGCAGACACATTCCAGCCAATCAGCAGCACTCCCTCCCTTCCACACCCTCCAACCTCCCTCCCAGCATCCATTTTCGATTCATTCGGAAGATGCATGCTTAGTGAGAGGAGGGAAAGTTTAGCTGCTGCTGATTAGATAGGGAAATTGATAGCTAGGCTAGGGTATTCAGTGTCCACTACAATCCTGAAGGACTCATCTGATCTCTGCTGTAAGGACAGCACCCGAAAAACGCCCTTTTTAGGGCTATAACATCAGACTGCTTTTTTTTTTTCCTGTGTAATGTAATTGCAGGTGCCTGCCTGCCAGCTTCTGTGTGAGGTTCACATTGGATACTGTGCCTACTTGCCCAGTGCCACCACTCATATCTGTTTTAACAATTGGTTAAGCTTTACATTTAAAATAAATATTTTTTTTTCACTGTAATAGAAGAGCAGTTGCCTGCCTGCCAGCTTCTGTGTGAGGTTCACATTGGATACTGTGCCCACTTGCCCAGTGCCACCACTCATATCTGTTTTAACAATTCGTTAAGCTTTAGATTTAAAATAAATAATTTGTTTTCACTGTAATAGAAGAGCAGTTGCCTGCCTGCCAGCTTCTGTGTCAGGTTGGATGCCTTGCCCATTTGCACAGTCAGTGCCACCACTCATATCTGTTTTAACAATAGCTTAAGCTTTAGATTTTAAAGAAATCATTTTTTTTCACTGTAATAGAAGATCAGTTAGTTGTCTGCAAGCGTCTGGGTGTCAGGCCTACTTCAGCGTGTGCTCTGCAGACCTGTGCCAGCGTGCTTTGACAGTTGCCAATCATATCTGGTGTCTCTTTAGCGTGCTTTTACAAAGAAAAAAGGTTTCCAGTGTAAGCTAAAAGCAGACAGTCAGTGTCCTTCAAGCGGCTCTGTCAGGCCTTCCTTCAGCGTGTGCCCTGCACAACCCTGCCAGCGTACTTTGACAGTTGCCACTCATATCTGGTGTCTCTATAGCGTGCTTTTACAACCAAAATTTTGTTTCCACTGTAATAGAAGAGCAGTTGCCTGCCTGCCAGCTTCTGTGTGAGGTTCACATTGGATACTGTGCCTACTTGCCCAGTGCCACCACTCATATCTGTTTTAACAATTGGTTAAGCTTTAGATTTAAAATAAATAATTTGTTTTCACTGTAATAGAAGAGCAGTTGCCTGCCTGCCAGCTTCTGTGTCAGGTTGGATGCCTTGCCCATTTGCACAGTCAGTGCCACCACTCATATCTGTTTTAACAATAGCTTAAGCTTTAGATTTTAAAGAAATCATTTTTTTTCACTGTAATAGAAGATCAGTTAGTTGTCTGCAAGCGTCTGGGTGTCAGGCCTACTTCAGCGTGTGCTCTGTAGACCTGTTCCAGCGTGCTTTGACAGTTGCCAATCATATTTGGTGTCTCTATAGCGTGCTTTTAAAACCAAAATTTGTTTTTCACTGTTATAGATTGAATAGCAGTTACTTGTCTTCAAGCGGCTCTGTCAGTCCTTCCTTCAGCGTGTGCTCTGCAGAACTGTTCCAGTGCACATTGCCAATCATATCTGGTGTCTCTATAGCGTGCTTTTAAAACCAAAATTTGTTTTTCACTGTTATAGATTGAATAGCAGTTACTTATCTTCAAGCGGGTGTCTCAGGCCTACAGTGTGTGCTCTGCAGAACTGTTCCAGTGCACATTGCCAATCATATCTGGTGTCTCTATAGCGTGCTTTTAAAACCAAAATTTGTTTTTCACTGTTATAGATTGAATAGCAGTTACTTGTCTTCAAGCGGCTCTGTCAGTCCTTCCTTCAGCGTGTGCTCTGCAGAACTGTTCCAGTGCACATTGCCAATCATATCTGGTGTCTCTATAGCGTGCTTTTGAAACCAAAAATTATTTTTCACTGTTATAGATTGAATAGCAGTTACTTGTCTTCAAGCGGGTGTCTCAGGCCTACAGTGTGTGCTCTGCAGAACTGTTACAGTTAACATTGCCAATCATATCTGGTCTCACAGTAGCTTGCACGCATAGTACCACTAATCCCCCAAAAAATGACAGGCAGAGGCAGGCCACCCCGCAGGGGCCGTCGTGGTCGTGGTGCTGTGATTCCCTTTTGCCCTAGAATAATGCCCAGTTTTCAGAAGCCACGTACCCTGAACTTGAAAAGTTCTGAGGACATAGTTGACTGGCTAACACAGGACACCCAATCTTGTACAGCCTCCGCTCGGAACCTTGACGCACCATCCTCCTCCAGCTTAGCTTCAGGCACCTCTCAAGATAGCACTCACCCGCCTGCCGCCACCACCAAAACTAGCACCACAGCCGCTTTACTTGGTATGTCAGAGGAGTTATTCACACACCCGTTTGAAGAAATGAGTGATGCGCAACCATTATTGCTAGAGGATGTAGATAACAGGGATATGTCTCAGGCAGGCAGCATTAAACACATGGAGGTACGGTGTGATGATGATGATGTTGTACCTGCTGCTGCTTCCTTTTCTGAGTTGTCAGATACAAGCGAAGCGGTTGATGATGACGATGCGTCCATGGATGTCACGTGGGTTCCCGCTCGGCAAGAAGAAGAACAGGGCGAAAGTTCAGATGGGGAGACAGAGAGGAGGAGGAGACGAGTTGGAAGCAGGGGGGGTCGTCGCAAGGAGCTAGTGGCACAGTCAGACAGCATGCATCGGCACCCGGGGTCAGCCCGACAGCACGCCAATCAACGCATGCTGTGTCCACCACCAGAATGCCGTCATTGCAGAGCTCAGCAGTGTGGCATTTTTTTTGTGTGTCTGCCTCTGACAACAGCGATGCCATTTGCAACCTGTGCCAAAGGAAACTGAGTCGTGGGAGGTCCAACACCCACCTAGGTACAACTGCTTTGCGTAGGCACATGATCTCACATCACAAACGCCTATGGGATCAACACATGAGCACAAGCAGCACGCCTACTCTAAGCCGCCATCCTCCTCCTGGTCCAGCATCTTCAGCCACGTCAACCACTGCTGTCCTTCTTGCCCCCTCTCAACCATCCGCCACTCTGTCTTCCGCCTTGAGCAGTTCCCGCTCATCTGCCCACAGTCCTGTGTTTCTGTCAAGGACATGTTTGAGCGTAAGAAGCCAATGTCACCAAGTCACCCCCTTGCCCAGCGTCTGACAGCTGGCTTGTCCGAACTATTAGCCCGCCAGCTTTTACCATACAATCTGGTTGAGTCTGAGGCGTTCAAAAAATTTGTAGCTATTGGGACACCGCAGTGGAAGGTACCCGGCCGGAATTTCTTTTCACAAAAGGCAATCCCCAACTTGTACTCGATTGTGCAAAAGGAAGTCATGGCATGTCTGACACACAGTGTTGGGGCAAGGGTCCATCTGACCACCCCCTCTGTTCCTGTACGTCCAGTTGTCTGGTTACAATTATGTGTCTGTTAGTTCACCCATTGTACAGCACTATGGAATTTGCTGGTGCTATATAAATAATAAAATAATAATAATAATCCACACATATCTTGTGAGTTCTATTTGAAAGCAGAGTCTTATTGAATCTTAGCTATATTACAATATTGTATATATTTCTTTTTTTTTATAGCGGTATCGCTATATCGTTGGCTATACATATTTTTTCTAGTCTGTAGATGTGTGTGATACAGGGTATAGGGGCACTATAGAAAATTAACTTACACTATGTTTTTTTTTTTAAGAAATTCTACCTTATTAAGTGCTATTTGATGAACATTTAATAATCACCGACTTTTCAAGTGTAACCATAGAGCATTCAAGTTTTTATGTCACTTAACTAGTTAATTCATCTTTTTATCACAACAAAAATGTGCTCTGTACTTCAAAGCGACTTTATTAGTTTTTCTTTTATTCAATATTTTGTGAATTCTGTCATTTGTGCCAAGGAGAGTGTTAGTAAACAGAAAGTCTTTATTTTACCAAAGAATATAATAAACATAATAGGCAAGCAGACATGCAATAACAAACAGCCAAAACAAGAACTATTCTCACCGTATGCAACTTGGATGTAATTAATCCTAGAACTATTAAAAAGACTTAGACTAACTTTAGCGATTGTTATGGGAGTCGTTTATGGGGGTGATCATTAGAGGGAATGTCTAAAATATAAAAAGGTATTGAGAAGCATGATTAAAAAATGGCATCATTAATCTCCTGAAGTCTTATTCTCAATCTATAATTGCTTCTTTTATATTATCCTTCTCCTTACCATCGCACAGCCACGTCTTTGCCAATATTCTGATTTAAGTTTTTTCAGTTCTACATAATGTGTGACCAGGCAATAATGTGACATGGTCCTTACATTTTCCAATACAGATTATTATGAAGGCAAAAAGTATATGTTACACTAAAAAAGCAATATATTAATATAGAAAATCTCTGTAAACGCACTGGAGGTGTAGAGCAATAGGTTAACCTGACATTTAAACCGGATGTTATGTTACAATGTAAGTATTAAAGTAATCCCTGCATTGCACATTTCTCATGTGGTTTCATTTCTGGCAATATTTCAACCTTTTTTTGCATGGTGATACCTTAAGCTAGGCTTCCGCAAACTCCAGCCCTCCAGATGTCGCTGAACTACAACTCCCATGATTTTCAGCCTATCTATTTCATTTATAGAATCGTGGGAGTTGTAGTTCAGCAACCAGGGCCGCCATCAGGGGGTGACAACCATGACCACTTTCCCTCTCTGCACACATAGATAGCGAATATCGCTATCTATGTGTGCAGCCGTGGGCCCCCCGGCTTCCCGGTTACCGCAGAGGGGGCCCAGGCAGCACACAGCCTCTTCTCTTCGCTCTCCTCTAATAACTCTTGCGAGACCCGGTTGCCATGGCAACGCTCCGCGGGTCTCGCGAGAGTTATTAGAGGAGAGCGAAGAGAAGAGGCAGTGTGCTGCCTGGGCCCCCTCTGCGGTATCAGGGAACCCGGGGGGCCCCACCATGCCACCGGACCACCAGGGATTGAATCTCCCCCCTCCCTAGACACAGTGTAATTTTTTTTTATTATGTTAAAATGCCCCCCCTCCCCCTCACCCCAGATTGCACATTTACACACATACACTGACACAAAACACACTACATACACTGACACAACACACACACACTACATACACTGACACAACACACACACTGCATACACTGACACAACACACACACACTATATACACTAACACAACACACACACACTATATACACACACACAACACACACACACTCTATATACACTAACACAACACACACACTACATACACTGACACAACACACACACTGCATACACTAACACAACACACACTCTGCATACACCAACACAACACACACACGGCATACACTAACACAACACACACACGGCATACACCAACACAACACACACTGCATACACTAACACCACACACACACTGCATACACTAACACAACACACTCTGCATACACTGACACAACACACACTCTGCATACACTGACACAACACACACACTCTGCATACACTGACACAACACACACACTCTGCATACACTGACACAACACACACTGCATACACTAACACAACACACACTCTGCATACACTGACACAACACACACTGCATACACTGACACAACACACACTCTGCATACACTGACACAACACACACTGCATACACTAATACAACACACACTGCATACACTAACACACACACTGCATACACTAACACAACACACACGCACACACTGCATACACTAATACAACACACACACACTGCATACACTAACACACACAGTGCATACACTAATACAATACACACACTGCATTCACTAATACAACATGCACTCTGCATACACTACACACTAACCCACTCACTGCATCCACTATACTGACACACACTCTGCATTCGCTACATATGCACACTCTGCATTCACTACACTAGCACACACTCTGCATCCGCTACACACTAACACACTCTCTGCATTCACTACACATTAACACTCTGCATTCACTACACTAACACACACTCTGCATCCGCTACACACTAACACACTCTCTGCATTCACTACACATTAACACACTCTCTGCATTCACTACACTAACACACTCTCTGCATTCACTACACTAACACACTTTCTGCATTCACTACACTAACACACTTTCTGCATTCACTACACTAACACACTCTCTGCATTCACTACACATTAACACACTCTCTGCATTCACTACACATTAACACACTCTCTGCATTCACTACAAATTTACACACACACTACATTCATTACATTGACACACTCTGCATTCACTACACCCTAACACACACTCTGCATTTATTACACACTAACACACACTCTGCATTCACTAAACTATGCACACACTCTGCATTCACTATACTAACATACACTCTGCATCAACTGTACACACAGCATCCACTACACAAACATCTTGTATTCACAGTACACACACTACATCCACCACAAATTAAAACACTCTGCATTCACTATACACAGACACTGCGTGTAATACACACACTACATCCACTACAGACACTGCATCCACTAAACACATTTCATCTAGTACATACAAACACTACATCCACTACACAAACACACACTACATCACTGTACACACACTACATCCACTACTCAAACACTCCCTGCATTCACTACACATTAACACTCTGCATTCACTACACTAACACACACTCTGCATTTGCTACACACTAACACACCCTCTGCATTCACTACACATTAACACACTGCATCCGCTACAAACTAACACACACTCTGCATCCGCTACACACTAACACACTCTCTGAATTCACTACACATTAACACACACTCTGCATTCACTACACATTTACACACACTCTGCATTCACTACACATTTACACACACTCTGCATTCACACACACACTACATTCATTACATTGACACACTCTGCATTCATTACACACTAACACACACTCTGGATTCACTATACTGACACACACTCTGCATTAACTGTACACACAGCATCCACTACACAAACATCCTGTATTCACAGTACACACATTACATCCACCACAAATTGAAACACTCTGCATTCACTATACACAGACACTGCGTCTAATACACACACTGCATCCACTAAACACATTTCATCTAGTACATACAAACACTACATCCACTACACAAACACACACTACATCACTGTACACACACTACATGCACTACTCAAACACACTTTGCGTTCACTATACACACTGCATCCGCTACACAAACACACACTCTGCATTCACTGCACAAACAGTATCTAATACACACAAACACTACATCCATTACACACATTCTAATTCACTTCCACTATACACACCACATTCAGTCCGGCATCATTGTCAGCGGACTAGGTAGGGCGTGGGCGGGCCCGGGAGGGAGGGGGCGGGGGGGGGGCAGACCTTGTGCTTTGTCAGGGGCCCCACAATTTCTGATGGCAGCCCTGTCAGCAACATCTGGAGGGCCGGAGTTTGGGGAAGCCTGCCTTAAGCTATGGAATGGCTTGAAATACACATGCTATTTGCTCTTGAGGGGCTATGTAATGACGTTTGTAAATTGTCCCCTGTCCTCTTGGTGAAGAAGTGCTCAGTCTATCTTTATGCATTTTAAATAGAGAATATTATTAAATGTCATCTATCTATCTATCTTTTCAACTTATTACATCTATCTATCTATTCTATCCATCTAATCAATCTATCTATCTAACTATCTATCTATCTATCTATCTTATCTATTTATTTTATCTATCTATCTGTCTATGTTTATATATATATATATATATATATATATAAATAGCGTGTAGAGAAAAGCCAGCACTCAAGGACTTAGAATCAAAAAAGAAAAAAAACGTTATTCCAGTTTTTCTGAGGGTCGACGTTTCAGCCCACCACTGTGGACTTTCATCAGGAAAGTCGTGATGAAAGTCCACAGTGGTGGACTGAAATGTCGACCCTCAGAAAAACTGGAATAAAGGTTTTTTTCTTTTTTGATTCTAAGTCCTTGAGTGCTGGCTTTTCTCTACACGTTATACATTTGTGCAGCCGAGCACCGGGCAGACACCAGACACTTGAGGAAGGCTGGAGTGCAACTCCCATCAATCTGTATATATATATATATATATATATATATATATATATATATATATATATATATATATGTAGGAAATAGCTGCAAGATATATAGCAAGGGAAGAAAATAATTTTCCTTCATTTTTCATTTAATTCTTTTTTTTTTTTAAATGGTATGTAGATATTTTTGGCAGCATTGCTCCTGTAAGCAGTTTATTCCATGTATCTAATGTTCTTACTGTAAAAAACAACCTTTCATCGCTGTCAAAGAAATTTCCTTTCCTCACATATCAATGGATGAACTCATGTCTTTGTGCAATCCTATTAATGAATAGGTCACTACAGATGTGTTTTTATTGGCTCTAGATATGTTTATTATAACTTTAGTGCATATCCACTCTGTTGTTTTATTTGTTTTATTGTGTTTAGTGTAAGTAAAGGGTTTTTTTTTTATTCCATTTATTACTTTTTGTGGCATAACTCTGAGGTTTCTCCAAATCAATTCTGTTCTTTTTGGAGACTGGTGCTGAAAATTGGTCGATATTCAATTTAAAACAAGCATGTCAAACTTGCGGCCTGTCAGTCTTCCTGCTCCTCACTGCTCCCTCACGTGAGTGTGTATGTCTGTCTGTGTCTGTCAGTGAGTGTGTGTGCCTGTCAGTGAATGTGTGTGTCTGTGTGTGTCAGTGAGTGTTTGTGTGTCTGTCAGTGAGTGTGTGTATGTCTGTCAGTGAGTGTGTCTGTGTGACATCGATGTGCTCCACCTTCACAGGGTGTCAAGAAGTAGCGGGAGGATCTGCTTTGGCACAGGGTGCGGACAGAACCATTTGGGGTATACTTTGCCCCCCCCAAAATTCCCATAATTCTCTGTCCATCCAAGGCATTCAAAGAATTCTGGGTGTTGTAGTCCATCAATATATGTGGCTGCTGAAACATTGGTACAAATATGGCACTGTACTGATTGGGTGTCAAGAGACACTGGCACTAGTAGTTCCTCCAGTATGTTCTTTGAAGACTTGCTGAGCATGACGAGAACTGCAAATTTTCTTTTTGCTTTTTTTTGTTTTTGTTTGTGTTTTATTTATTTTTGAGAGCGAGCACAAGGATCAAGTTCTGAAAACACTTTAATGCAAAAAGAAAAACCTATTTTTGCAGTCTTTGTAGCTTTCTAAAGAGAGTTCTGCACAGACCATTTAATTCTGAAAACTGGTACACATGTACTTTAGAAGGAGTCATGAGCTTGAAGGTTATACGTTTGTATTCTAGAATCAGGTGAATCCGCCATTTTAGTTATAGATAGTGATGTCGCGAACATGAAATTTTCCGTTCGCGAACGGCGAATGCGAACTTCCGCAAATGTTCGCGAACGGGCGAACGCGGCAAACCGCCATAGACTTCAATAGGCAGGCGAATTTTAAAACCCACAGGGACTCTTTCTGGCCACAATAGTGATGGAAAAGTTGTTTCAAGTGGACCAACACCTGGACTGTGGCATGCCGGAGGGGGATCCATGGCAAAACTCCCATGGAAAATTACATAGTTGATGCAGAGTCTGGTTTTAATCCATAAAGGGCATAAATCACCTAACATTCCTAAATTGTTTGGAATAACGTGCTTTAATACATCAGGTATGATGTTGTATCGATCAGGTAGTGTAAGGGTTACGCCCGCTTCACAGTGACAGACCAAACTCCCCGTTTAACGCACCGCAAACAACCGCAAACAGTCCATTTGCACAACCGCAAACTCCCCATTTGCACAAGGTTGGATACCAAGCTAGCCATGTACCATTCCTTGTCCTCACTGATGTCATTGAAGGTCTCTTCCTCCACCCAGCCACGTACAACACCAAGGGTCCCCGAAAGGTGACAACAAGCCCCCTGTATTTGTTTTTTAAATGTACACTACTGTTACACCAGATATGAGTTGCACTGGTGTGACACTGTGCCCTGGCAGGCCCTGAAACGCACACGTGTGAAGGAAACTGACTGCTATTATAATACAGTCAAAAAAGTTTTTTTTTGGTTTTTTTTAAATGCAAGCTATTGTGACACCAGATATGAGTGGTGGCACTGGGACCACCTTAAAAATATTGGATATCGCTAAAAATCATGATCACTATATACTTTCTCTACAAACCTCTAAAACGAACCAAACTACTCATCCATCCACTATACCACTTTATCCCACCTAGAACTAGTGCTCAGTTAAAATACTTGACTCTTACTTACCCACACTCAGTCATGCCACACACATTTCACCACTACTCTCACTGAATCCCTCTGACTACGGCTAAATTCATCTTCTACATCAGAACACTGCGCCTAAGATTGGGTTGTATCCATGTCTCGGGTCTTTCATTTAGAATAGGGGCAGCTTCGGTCTCCTTCAACACTGACACTCCAGTGCATATTATTAAAAGATTGGGCAGATGGAAATCCTCAGTCGACAACCGATATATTCCTCATCCCGAGAAAGAAATTAGGAAAGCTTTTAAAAGTTTGGCTTTGTAAATTTGATGCAATAAGTGTGTTTTTCTTTAATACCTTTTCACCCTCATTGCATGAACCCGATTTACATATATTACTAATATGTTTCTGAACATATATATTATATTATTCGCTCACTCACTCACTCACTCACTCACTCACTCACTCTCTGGGCCAACCTAAGACATCATGCTGCCTAGGTCCAATGATAAAGGACTATGGGGGATAATGTATAATAAACACAGGTTACTGGCTATGGGAGGGATAATGTATAATAAACACAGGTCACTGGCTATGGGAGGATAATGTATAATAAACACAGGTTACTGGCTATGGGAGGATAATGTATAATAAATAGTGATGTCCCGAACTGTTCGCAAGGAAACGTTCGCCGGCGAACATAGCTTGTTCGTGGCGAACGCGGCGGGCAAACATATGCGATGGTCGGTCTGCCCCCTATTCGTCTTCATTGAGTAAACTTTGACCCTGTACCTCACAGTCAGCAGACACATTCCAGCCAATCAGCAGTAGACCCTCCCTCCCAGACCCTCACACCTCCATGACGAATAGGGGGCGGACCGACCATCGCATATGTTCACCCGCCGCGTTCGCCACGAACAAACTATGTTTGCCGGCGAACGGTTCCTGGCGAACAGTTCGGGACATCACTAATAATAAACACAGGTTACTGGCTATGGGGGATAATGTATAATAAACACAGGTTACTGGCTATGGGGGGATAATGTATAATAAACACAAGTTACTGGCTATGGAGGGATAATGTATAATAAACACAGGTTACTGGCTATGGGGGGATAATGTATAATAAACACAGGTTACTGGCTATGGAGGGATAATGTATAATAAACACAGGTTACTGGCTATGGGAGGGATAACGTATAATAAACACAGGTTACTGGCTATGGAGGGATAATGTATAATAAGCACAGGTTACTGGCTATGGGAGGATAATGTATAATAAACACAGGTTACTGGCTATGGAGGGATAATGTATACTAAGCACAGGTTACTGTGTATAATGTATAATAAACACAGGTTACTGGCAATGGAGGGATAATGTATAATAAACACAGGTTACTGGCTATGGGTGGATAATGTATAATAAACACAGGTTATTGGCTATGGGGGGATAATGTAAAATAAACACAGGTTACTGGCTATGGGGGATAATGTATAATAAACACAGGTTACTGGTTGTTGGGGGATAATGTATAATACACACAGGTTACTGGTTGTGGGGGATAATGTATAATAAACACAGGTTACTGGCTATGGGGGAGATAATGTATAATAAGCACAGGTTACTGGCTATGGGGGGATAATGTATAATAAACACAGGTTACTGACTATGGGAGGATAATGTATAATAAACACATGTTACTGGCTATAGGGGGATAATGTATAATAAACACAGGTTATTGGCTATGGAGGGATAATGTATAATAAACACAGGTTACTGGCTATGGGAGGATAATGTATAACAAACACAGGTTACTGGCTATCGGGGATAATGTATAATAAACACAGGTTACTGGCTATGGGGGATAATGTATAATAAACACAGGTTACTGGCTATGGGGGATAATGTATAATAAACACACAAAAAAGAAAATAATAAAAAAAAGAATGCAGCTTCAGAATTAATCTAAATTGTATGCTGTCTAGGAGGTGGGAGGGTTTGGGAGGGAGGGTCTGCTGCTGATTGGCTGGAATGTGTCTGCTGACTGTGAGGTACAGGGTCAAAGTTTACTCAATGAAGACGAATAGGGGGCGGACCGAACATGACATATGTTCGCCACGAAAATGCGATGTTCGCCAGGAACTATTCACCAGCGAACCGTTCGGGACATCACTAGTTATAGATAAAAACAATAAAATAATTAATGACTTTTTAAATTAAACAGTGCAGAGATTTAAAAAAAATATGTTTAATGATGAATAAAACTTAAAATTAAAAAAAAAGCAAATGAAAGCAGTCAACCAAACATTTTTTTAAAAACATAATTGGACACACTTGGCAGTGGAATACCCCAGTTACTATATTTTTATACTCCGCAGAGCTTTCGATGCAATGTCCAAGAAAACAAGATGGCTATGTTTACCACTGTGCTTGTCTTACACAGCAACATACAGCTTACTGTAATTTATATTTTAGTCTCAAAGGGAAGAAGACAAATTAACCGAACTGCGGAGGCATAGGAACTGTTTATTTTCCTGTGGGAGTACAAGAGGCTTATCAACAACAACTTGTTTATCTCTTTGGAAATCCCTTTCTCGAATATTAAACACAGAGTATCCTTTCAATGTGAAAGGAATTCCCAGAATCAATTATTGCACTTATTTTTGCTGTGCTTTATTTAGCTTCTTTCATGAAATTCCTTAAGGACATTTCTATTTATTTATTTTTTTGTAACCAGGGATGAAATTGAAAGCATTTGCATTTATGCATGGTAATTTTTAATTTGTAAGACATTAATTATAGTATATTTTTTTCTCTTTTTTTTTTTAAATTCTTTATTTTTGTAGTGCAGGTGGTTACAGAATATAATCTTACGCCACAACAGCGTTTGTCAATACAGAAATGGAAATATATTAAGCAGTGGCTTTGAGTAAATGTGCACATTTTTTAAAGAGTCAGTGTTTTTCACTTTTAAACATTAAACCATATGAACAGTTGTACAGAAGTGAGAGATACGGGGTTAGTTATGATAAAAACAGGGGTAACAATGGTAAGGTACGACCTTGTGTTATCTTTGGATTAATCTGACATTTAGTTTTGTTATTTTGTGTTATACCATCTATAGTAGGCCGGGATTGTTTCGCGGTCGTGTGTCCGACCTCTTAGTACAGGTTGAGTGTCTGTGTATCTGAATGGTGGGTCTCGGTGGAGACGTATGGTTCCCTGCTGGGTAGCGGGCCGTGCAGCCGGTCTTTCTATTGTTGCGCGTTGTGGTATGGCTCATAAGTCAGTGATGTCAGGGGTTCTGATGGTGGTCGTGTATGGGGGATTTCTGGTGTAGGGGTTGCCTTTGTAGTAGTATTTGATGAGTGTGGTTGCGTCGGCAAGGCCTGGCAGTTGGGCATGGTGCAGAGGTCATGGGGTAGTTGGGTAGGTGGTAGTGGTGGGTGCCTGTCGGGTGGGGGGAGTGGAGCTGCCTCCTCGGGACCCAACCAGACCCCCAGTAGGGTGGGAGGGGTGGGGTCTAGATGGTGGTCGCTGCATCAGGGGTGGCGGTTTAGCTGTATGGGATCATGGTATGTTACCATGGAAGAGAGCTGTGTCCTTCCAGCCATGGGTCCCAGACTTTGTGAAATGATTTTGGGGTGTCATGTATTTGTGCTGTGAGCCTATCCATGTCGATGCTGTCAATTATTTTAGTG
The DNA here is from genome assembly GCF_036172605.1 of Pelobates fuscus. Lineage (NCBI taxonomy): Eukaryota > Metazoa > Chordata > Amphibia > Anura > Pelobatidae > Pelobates > Pelobates fuscus. The sequence continues at coordinate 400,962,860 of NC_086318.1, read as the reverse complement.
TGTATTTGGGGATGGGTGGGAATGTGTTGTGTGGACCAGACTTCAGCGATTGCTCTCCGAGTGGCCAAGGCCACTCTTGCGATGAGTTTGTTTTCGTTACGGGTGAAGGTGTCCAAGGGTTTAGAGAGTAGTAGGGCCCATGGGTCTAGGGGTACAGGTTTGGTGAGTATTCTGGATAGGAGTGTCGTGATTGTTGTCCAGAGGGGGGAGAGTTTGGGGCATGTCCACCAGCAGTGGAGGAAGGTGCCGGTGTCGCCACACAGCTTCCAGCAGAGGTTAGTGGGGATTTGTTTCATTGCCTTTAGACGGCAGGGGGTGAGGTACCATCTGAAGAGCATCTTATATGCCTGCTCTTTGTGAGTGACGCAGGTGGAGATGGATTTAATGGATGACCAGATGTCCGTCCAGTCGGTTGTATCTGCTGGGGGTCCCAAGTCGGACTCCCATGCTGTGATGTATGGGAGGGCTACTTGAGTGTGATGTGTGGTTAGTGTCATGTAGAGGGCCGATATTTGGCTTTTCCTGGTCGGTGAGCGGAGGGTGTCTCTTTCGAACCCGGTCAGGGTCGAGGTGGCTGCTATTCGAACTGTGTCTGTTATGGCGAAGCTTCGGAGTTGAAGGTATCTGAAATAATCGAATGTGGTTAGGGTTTCTGGGTCGGGGATTTCTGCGTATTGCAGGAGTTTGCCATTGGGATAAAGGTGGCCTAGTCTAACTATGTCCCTGTCTTCGAAATGGGTGTAGTGTTGTGGTGTGAGACCAGGTGGGAACATTTTGTTGCGAAGTATTGGGGTGAGGGGGGATATGCCTGTGGATAAATCGAATTTGTCGCTAAGCCGGTCCCAGAGGTCCAGGGAGTGGGTGATTGTTGGGGATGTGGGGGGCGGTAGTGGTCTGTGCTGTCTCGGGAGCCACATGTATTGGGAGGGGTGGTCCTTGCCAAATATAGAGTGTTCTAGGTCTACCCACCGTTTGTGTGCGGGGGGGAGATGCCAATGTTGGATTTGCGTCAGGTGGGCTGCATTTAGATAATGTGTGAGGTTGGGAAGGCCCAGGCCTCCGTATGGTGTAGGTACGTATAAGGTGGCTCTTCGGACTCGGGGTTTCTTCCCGTTCCAAATGAATCTGTCTATAGCTGTTTGTAGGAGTTTAAGGTCGTTTTTCCTACAAGGGATGGGTAATGCCTGGAATGCGTAAAGGAACTTTGGTAGGAGGTTCATTTTGATCGAAGCTATTCTCCCGAGCCAGGAGATAGCCATCGGTTTCCAGCGTTCGAGGTCTGAGAATGCTTTTTGGAAAAGGGGGGGGTAATTGGCTGAGTAGAGGGCGGTGGTATCGCTGGTAATTTGGACACCTAGGTATGTGATTTTTGTTGGGCGGATGCGGAAAGGGAATTTTTGTTTCAGAGTGTGGATGGTGGAGTCAGTGAGGTGGAGCGGCATGAGGTCTGATTTTGTGGCGTTTAATTGATATCCTGAGATTGCTGAATAGTCTTGGAGGATGGATAGGAGGGCAGTCAGGGTTGGGATGGGGTTGGTTAGGGTGAGGAGGATGTCGTCAGCGTATGCGGCAACGGTGAATGTTTCGTCTCTGATGTGGAGTCCTGTGATGTGTGGGTTGGTTCGTATGGTCTCTAGGAGGGGTTCGAGGGATAAGGCGAATAGGAGGGGGGAGAGGGGGCAGCCCTGACGGGTGCCGTTCAACATAGGAAAGGAGGGGGGGTAATGTTGGGGATCAGGAGTTGTGCGGCCGGTGTGTGGTACATTGCTTGTAGAAAGTGTGTGAGTTCTTGTGGGAATCCAAACTTGTGAAGCACTGCAAAGAGGTAAGGCCAGAGAAGGCGGTCGAATGCCTTCTCGGCATCTAGGGAGAGTATAGTTGTCGGGAGGTGTTTGTAGTTGGCGTACCAGATTAGGTCTATTGTTCTTCTCGTGTTGTTTTGTGCTTGTCTTTGTGGGATAAAGCCTACTTGGTCCGGTTTAATGAGTTTCGGTAAAAGGGGGTTAAGTCTCATCGTCATAACTTTGGTCAGGAGTTTTAAGTCAATGTTTAGGAGTGAGATGGGGCGGTAGTGGCCAGGTTCGTCATGGGCTTTGCCTGGCTTGGGTAGGAGGGTGATGTTGGCTTGAGTCATGTCTGGGGGTAGTGGGTTGCCTTTGAGCATTGTGTTAAAGACTTTGCAGAGTCTTGGGATGAGTTGAATGATTTGTAGTAGATGGCCGTTAGACCGTCGGGTCCCGGGCTTTTATTGGGTTTTAAGGTTTTGATTGCTGTTGATAGTTCTTCTGGGGAGATGTCTGATGAGATTAGCGATCTGGCTGTGTCCGTGAGGGAGGGGAGGGAAAGCTTCTCGAGGAAGGCGTCAGTTAGGGATCGGGTTATGTCAGTGTCTGGGTTAGGGGTATGGTTGTAGAGGGTTGTGAAGTATTGTTGGAAGATTTTCCCTATCGTGTGTGGGTCATTGCTCATTGTGCCATCCGTATTGCGAATTTGGGAGATTCGTTTAGTTTCGGTTAGGTTTTTGAGGCGTTTTGCTAGCATTGCGTCCGCTTTGTTACCCTTCTCGTAATATTTCTGCTTGGTCCACGTGAGTGCTTTTGTCGTGGCTGAGAGTGATAAGCGTTTGAGTAGGGCTCTAGCTGTTGTAAGCTGTTCGAGGAGAAAGGGGGTTGGATTTAGTTTGTGTTGGGTTTCCAGGCGGCCTATTTCGGCAATGGTGTCTAGCAGCTGTTTGTTGTGTTGTTTTTTGCGGGCAGTTGCTATAGCTATCAGCCTACCCCGTATTACCGGTTTGTGTGCTGCCCAGACGGTGATTGGGGAGGATACGGATGGGTCGTTGAGGGTGAAGTATTCTTTGATGTCGTTGGCGAGGGACATGGTCGTTTGTTTGTCGTGTAGGAGTTGTGAGTTGAGTTTCCATGTCCATGGGCGTGTCATGTTAGGGATTGAGAGGGTTAGGGATATGTCGGCATGGTCTGACCAGGTTATGTGTCCGATGGAGGAGTGTGTGATTCTTGTCGTGATGTTGGGGGAGATGAGGAAGTAGTCGATGCGGGAGTATGTGTTGTGAGGGTGGGAATAGAATGTGTAGTCAAGGGTTGAGGGGTGTTGGGCTCTCCAGATGTCCAGTAGGTTTTGAGTGTTTAAGAATTGGGAGAAAAGGGCATCATTTTGTGACGGTCTTGAGTCCTCCTGAGATTTGGTGGTACGGTCCAGGACTGGGTGGTGAGTGGCATTGCAGTCGCCGCCTATAATGGTGAATGTTGTGTTAAGTGCTGATAAGTGGGTCGAGAATGTTTGCCAGAATAGTGAGTCCGGGGTAGTGGGGGCGTATAATGATGTGATGGAGTAGGTGGTAGGGCCTATTTTGCCCGTGAGTGTTAGAAATCTCCCTTGTTTGTCTGGGAAAGCTTGGATATCTGTCAATGGGCAGGATGATTTGAGTATGATGGCCACCCCTTTGGATTTGGCATCTGGCGAGTGGGCGAAGAAGCTGCGGTTGTATTGTTTGTTCTTGAGTGGGAAGTGTTTGTGATGGGTGAAGTGGGTTTCTTGGATCATAAGGATGTCTGCTTTTAGGCTGTGGGCCCATCGTAGTAGGGAGTGTCGTTTTTTGGGGCTGTTTAGGCCCTTCGCGTTGATGGAAATGCAGTGTAGTTTTAGCGGCATGGCCTGGGAAAGGGTAAACTCTTGCTACAGTGGGGGGTGCGGGGGGGCGTTGGGGGGGGGGGTACCGGGGTCTGGGTGGTACCGAGGAGGCAGCAGAGGAACTTGGTGTTTTGTGTAGGGTGGGTTGGGTTGTTAATGTGCTGGGCTTACTTTTATTGCCAGCGAGGGTAGACTTGGTTGCCGGGGGTCTCTCTGGCCTGAGTGGTCGGAGACCGTCGACACTTATCAAGTCGTGTGTGGGGGGGAAGTGGTCGTCTTTCTGGGAGCGGGCGGCAAACAGTGTGCAGTATCTTGCGGGCAGTTTCAATTTAACATAGAACCTGAGTAAGTGTAAACTTGGGAGGTAACTGTTGTAAGTCAGGGCGTCTCTAGTCTGGTGTCCCTTCGGTGGTGCTTGAGGTCCTGTAAGAGGACTTGGGTATATGCGCTGCCGAAAGGAGAAGGCCAAACCCACGGGTCGTCCTGAAACTATATACATGGGTGTGTGTGATGGTGTTGTGCACGGTGGATGGTTTGTTGGAGTGGATCGCTATGGGGGCCCTCGGTTCGGGAGTCCCAGGTAGTGACATAATTATGTGGGTGCGCTAGTTGCACCGGCGTCGGGACCATCGCGGCCAGCCGCCCCCCCCCCCGTCCCCGGGGGGGGGGGGGGGAGGGCCGCCAGGACCCCGAGTCATTTAACATCTCTCCCCCCTCGGCCCCAGTCAATGGGGGCTGTTGGTGCAGTAAGTTGCTGGTTTGTGGTCGTAGTGGAGCCACATCCCTTTCGATCCCGGGACCATCACGGCCCGCCGCCCCCCCGCCTCCTCAGGAGGGGGGGGGGGAAGGCCGCCAGGGCCCCCGGCATTTAACATCCCCCCCACCCGGCCACACCCAACGGGAGCCGCCAGTGCGGTGGCTGTTTACTTGTGGTCGCTGAGGAGCCACTACCCTCCCGACTCCGAGGCCGTCACGGCCCCCCGCCCCCCCCGCCCCGGCGGAGGGGGGGTGGGGGGAAGGCCGCCAGGGCCCCGGGTCGCCCCCCCCCCCTAACCCCACAGAGTGTCCCCAGTGCATGTGTTAGCAAGCCGTTCATCAGGAGCGATCAAACAGTTCATGAGCAAAATCCAAAATGTAGACTCTCCCCGCTGGGCCCGGTGCCATCGCTGCCCGCCGCCCCCCCGCTCCGCAGAGAGGGGAGGGGGCCGGCCGCCAGGGCCCCGAACTGCAGCCCCCCCAATCTCCCCCCCAGCCCTGTGGTAGGCAGAATGAGTGGCCCCATTGTGTTCTTACGGTTTTCCAGAGTCAATAAAGTTCTTACAGTTCTGTCACCGCCATGCAGGCGGCGGGGCGTCGATCTGTGCATTCATCGGCCATGCGGGGTCTCTGTCATAAGCGGCCATGGGGCGTTGGGCCGCGTGCTTGGGTTTGCCATGTGTCCTTGGTGCGGGGTTCCAGGGGCTCGAGCAGGCGTGGAGAAGTTCGGTTGGGTCCCAAGGCTGTCGAGTATTTCCCCGGAGCCGAGGGCGGGAAAAGTGCTTGAAGTTGCTATTTGTTCGATGCTGTTTAAAGTTTGTGTCCAGGTCCCGTTGTGGTCTTTAAGCTGGGTGCTTCATACGGTGCGACCGCTTGCTAGGGCCTGAGGCTGCGCCGTGGAGCCGGTCTGTTGCTGAGGCTTTGTACATGTCGGGGTGCGGCAGCGGGGCTTGTCGTGTTTAAGCGTGGGCTTGTGACGGGCGTTGTCGCCTGTCTCGATCTCTTTGAGGCTGTGGTTCCCATGTGCGGTGTTGGGTGGAAGGCTGCTGTATAGTTGCAGCTAGTTCTTGGGTGAGGTCTCGGAGGCCTAGTTGTGCGGTGAATTCTCGGGCTTCAGATGGCCTGTGGAGTGTGTACGTGTGGTTGTCGTGTCTCACCACTAGTTTGAAGGGGTGACCCCAGGAGTAGCGTATTCTCCGCGCTTGCAGAGCTTGGGTCAGTGGTCTTAGTTCCCTGCGTTTACGGAGAGTAGTGGGTGCCAGGTCCTGGTACAGTTGTACTGTATGGCCTTCAATTTGTAGTGGGGTCTCCCTTGTTGCGCGCATAATCGCCTCTTTAATGTGGAAGTAGTGGCATCGGATAATGATGTCTCGAGGCTGCGTGGTGTTTGTGGATGGAGGGCGGAGGGCCCTATGTGCTCTGTCGAGGAGGAGGTCTGACGGCGGGGCGTCAGGCAGCAAGCTGCTGAAGGCCTCGTGTAGTATGGCGGTGAGTGCCTCTGGTGCTGAGGATTCTGGCAGACCCCGTATGCGAATGTTATTGCGCCTTGACCTGTTATTCAGATCTTGTGTTTCTTCCAAGTATGTAATTTGTTCTTGTAAGTCTTTGAGGGAGGCCTCGTGAGTGGAGGTGGTGGCGGTAACCTCATCCATTTTGTTTTCAAGCGCATGTGTGCGTTTAGAGAGGTCAGTCAGTCCTTCTTTGAGTGGGGTTAGGTGTTTGGAGAGTTCTTCTGCCACTAAGGACTTCATGTCAGTCAGCAAGTCCTTTAAGTCTTTTTTGGTAAGGGGAGATGATTCCCTTTTGTGGCTAGCTATGCTTGTATCAGAGTCTGAATCTGAGGCCTGCTGGCTGTGAGAGCATGGTGTCTCCTTCTCTGACCTTGTTTTGAATATCGGAGCCACGGCCGTTCCGGTCTTCGATTTTCGTCCTCCGCCCATTGTGCTGTTGTCTGGTGTGGGTCAGTGCTGTGGGAGTCGGTCCAGGGCTAATGTTTCGGTTCTGGTGCCCTTATTATAGGCTGATGTGCCGTTTGCCGCCTCGGAGCTCACTCAGACTGCGGCCATCTTCGTCGGCGGTTAAGCTCCGCCCCCATATTTTTTTCTCTTAAATGTAATATCTAAATTGATTTCTGAGCAAGAGACAGAGCCAAACTTTCCACTTTTGGTGCCCTGGGGAGACAGTTTACTGGTCCTTCCCCTCTTGTGCAAACACAGACATAATTAGCCACACATACATAACTATGCTGAATAAATAACGATTCAGGCACTCGGGGATAACAAAAAATATCAGCTTTATGGGGGCAAAAACAGCAACGTTTTGACACTACCGGGTCTTTATCAAGCTTGGAAGGGAGGCCTGGCCAGCCCTGGCTTCAGAGCACCTGGGTTACTTGGTGAGTGCGGTATCCAGTACGTCCCTACACATACATAACTAGGCACTTACAAACATCTATTGTTTCACATACCCATACAAATTGAACAATTCTGTCTCATAATCAAACATAAAAAGAGAAGCCCTGCGCTCACGCCTATCACCCCGGCAGCAAGGACCACAGTACACATCAGCCCCAATATATAGTAAAAAATACATAGGGATAAAGGAGAGAGCGCAGGTAACTTTTTCTTTTCTTTGGTTTTTATTATATATTGGGGCTGATGTGTACTGTGGTCCTTGCTGCCGGCCCAGTAGTGATGGGAGTGAGCGCAGGACTTCTCTTTTTGTATTTGTATTTACCTTGTATCACACAGCCTGGTTACAATGCTGCCGCCCATCCCATGTGTTCCCTATTAAGGGTTAATAAGTATATAGGGGTGTATATAAAAAATACCCCTCTCTGTCTCATTAGAGATATCTTTGCCAGAAGCTCAAGGAAGCGGGCTGAAGGGTCAGTGTTAGGACCCGCTTAGGGGGGGTCTGCCTTGACGTTGGCAGGCAGGCATTCCCTCCAATGGCTATTGGAGCAACTAAATGACCTCCATTTGTCTAAATATACATAGGGATTAAGGAGAGAGTGCAGGTAACTTTTTCATAATCAAACATGTTAAATTATTTACAGGTACATACCAACACACAGGACTAACCACTTACATGCATACATATCTTGCCAAACATACCAATCTACTTAGCAACACAATCATACACACTAGCATGCTTACAGACACACATTAGCACACACAAAGATGCATAGTATCAGATATCTATAGATATGCATAAGCCAAGACCATGCCTAACACTTATTGGAGCCAGGATCTTGAGCCTCTCAAGTGCATAGGGAACATGCTAAAACATTGCTAATACTACAAAATGTCTCTTTAGTGAGTAAAAGTTAGATTTCCTAAGAATTGGAAAGCCCTTCATGTAGCAATGAAGATTTTAACAGTTTTTACATTTAGTGCACTAGGAAACTGATTTATCTCACCATTTTATTTGTTGCAGTAAACCCACTATGTACACTAGGAGTTATAGTTTCATGTACTACGAATTGTCTGCATAAAGTAACATTGCATAAACAGGCGTATCAGATTCGCTCTTAATATTCTTTTCTAAATTTGAAGGGCAAAAAAGATATTGGGGTACAGATTTTTAAAAGACACTTAACTGCCCAAATACATAATAAATAAAAGCACTGTTTAGTAGGTATACCCTAAATGAAAACTTGCACATATTTAATTTCATCACATGACAGGAGGCTTCATATTTTGCATAAATTTCTTTACTTTATGCCTCCAGCAGCACAAGTCAATCAGAAAACTTTAAACCAATCAGTAACAGGCATCACATCAATATATAACGCCCTGACAGTCACATGATTTCCTCTTTCTTTGCTGCTTACCAGCCAAGGCACAGGTCAGAGTATTTTGCTCCAAACAGTTTTCATTTATATTACATTTATCATTATATTTGAATGTTTATGGTGTGGTATTTGTCCCCTGCTACCCTCTCCCTTCTCTACCCTGATTATCTGCTAAATTGCTTTTACATTTTGGTATTAGACTTGCTTTTCTTCCCTGATAATTTGCTAGTTGCCTTTTCAGTTGGTATTAGCTTTGTCTCTTTAACCCCTTAAGGACCAAACTTCTGGAATAATAGGGAATCATGACATGTCACACATGTCATGTGTCCTTAAGGGGTTAATATGATAATTTGCTAATTCCCTTTTGCTTTGTGGGGATTACATTGGTCCTTCTATCCTGATTTTGTTGCTGTTGATTTTACGTTTTTCTATTGGACTTGTCTCTGCTGGCACTTTGTTGTTTCACTTTCTCTGATTTAATCTCGCGCGGATCGCAGCATTTTACCGTGATCACGTTTTGTTTGCTCTGGTGCCAGGACTTCAGGGCAGGTCACTGGGGGTTGGGGGTACCGGGTGGACTCAGTACTGCACCGGCGGGCCGCGATCGCCAAAGCATTTGCGCGCGAGCGGCGGCCATCTTGAATCTCGCGGCTCTCGCGAGATTCATGTCGGCCATTCGGTTTTAGCCAGTTCGTGATTCCAACGAACTGGCAGTCTGCTCTACATTGTCAAAAATAAAGTTCCTGTGAAATGAAGTTCTCCAAGTCCTTTTCTGGGAGTTTATGTATTAAATGTTCACTGCTAAAATCAATCCTGTTACACAACACTGGCAGGTGGAATAAAGTTGACAGGATTATGCATGGAGTGTCCACTTATGTAGGACTGATCCCTGCTGTGTGCATATACTGGATGCAGTACTCAGGTCTACTGGCAGTTTGCTCTATAATGTTACCTACAAATGTCATGTGGAATAAAAGTTTTCTTGTAAATCTGGAGGATTAAGACTGGACTTTTCCCTGCTGTGGGCACATAGTGGATGCTTTACTCTATCTGCTGGCAGGGAAATTAAATAGAGCTTGTGACGAGAGCAATCTCGCCACATTGCATTGGAGAAGCCTGGCTGCCCGCCTGCTGCCTTTGGACTATGGCCCTGGGAGATTGGGCCCTTTAAAAACAGGATTCGGCCATACCAGAGTGTATGTCACTCATTCTGGTCCTTTAAATACAGTGGGGTCATTTGGTACTTGCCCTGTGTGAGCTGTGGTAACCCAGATAGCTATGCCATGGAGCCTATTCGTGTGATTAAAGAATTTGGCTCCATGGCGATTAAACTGTATTCGGTTGGTCTGAGTGCCATTCACCTAATAATGTGCACTCAGACCTGAGCTATCTGGGGATATGTGAAATGTCTGTGTGTTATGTGTAAAATGTGACTTTATGTATTTTAAAGTGTTTTATGTTGTTTTGCAACCATGTGGTTAATGGAGTCTGCCTCTAGTCCTGGATAATTGAATTACTTCCCCCCATTGTCTCCAGCATAGAGGGCCCTGTAAAACCATGCTTCTAGAAGGTCAAATGCACATTTGTATGATTTTTGAGTATGTTGTTCCCCTGAATGGATTGATTGTGAATATGTATTTTTATGCGAATGTGATGTATATTTTGGGAGTTATGAATGTTGTGTAAAAACTGTATTTTCCCTACCTATGATAATTGTATTTTCCTGTGTGTACAGATAATTAGTTTACAGGTAGAGGGGAGGGCTATGTGTGGGATGTAACTATTGTGTGATTGGTTAATGTACGTTACTGTGTGTGTCCCTCCCCTTCATGGGAGCACCTAATAAAAAGGGCTGCAAGCTAGCAGCCAGAGAGTTCCTGTTTACCCTCAAAGTGATGTGTCGTCTCATTATTGGGGGAAGGATTTATTGCATGCTGTTCCAGTTGACTGCTAGGAGTACAAGCCTATTCGTATGGTTCCTATTCAATGGTCTACAGCAGGGGTAGGCAACCTTTTAGCAGCACTGTGCCGATACAGGATTGTGATGTCCCGTAGCGTGCCGATCCTATTTTTTTTTTTAATCGAGGGGTGTATGCTGCCGTATTCTGCTTGTGTTATTTTTACTGTAATTGCTTTGTATCGTTGTATTTGTGCGTATAAGCAGGGCAGTCTTTAATAGTGACTGGACCCTGGGCAAAGCATTTGCTTGGGGCCCCCTGGACCCTGTCCCCCCTCCTCAGGCATGCAATCACGTCCTCCATCTCAGCACAGTGGCGGACCTAAAGTAGAGAGGTGCAAGAATTTTTGGGGGTCTCCCTGTTGCACGGGTGATTAAAAGGTAGATCCCCATCTGTCGTGCAATTCCAGAAATGCATTGACAGCTGGGGCTCTACCATTTACCCATGTTTGCAAGTCTGTATTTAGCACTAAGCAGTTTTGTGTGTTTGAATGTAAACAGGTTTTTGTATGGAATATGTTTGTATGTGGTGTTGGCGTGATTGCAAGCATGTATTTGTGTAGTGTTGGTTTTTGAATGCAGGGGTATATTTACATATAATTTTGGTGTGTAACACAGACATGTGTTTGTACGTAGTGTTGAAATTTGAATGCAGGGGTGTATTTGTGTGTAGTGTTAGTGTGTGAATGCTGAGATGTATGCACATATACACAGATCTATACACACTGAAATGCGCACACACACACACAGATACACACACAGACATACTGACACACACACACAGACATGCTGACATACAAACATACTGACACACACACAGATATACTGACACACACACAAAGACATACTGACACACAGACATGCTGAGACACACACAGATGTACTGACACACAAAGACATACTGACACACACACAGACATACTAACACACACACACACACACACTGACAGACATACTGACACAGACATACACTTTAAAACCCACCCTCCAGTTTCCTACCTTTCCTGCTGGTGGCTGAAGGTGTTGGGAGTTGGAGTCTAGAGCTCTCGGCCAGCCCCTCCCCAATCAGCCTACTCTTCTTTCCCGCGCGCTCCTCTCTTTGTGGGAGGAAATGATGCGCGGTCGTCACTTCCTCCCAGCCTGCAGCCGAAAAGCAATGGGCCCGCTCGCGCTGTTAAAGCGCCTCAGCGTGCGACGGGGGCCCCTGCTGACAGAAGCCCACCGGGTGGTCCTTTGCGCATGGGCAACACGGTGGGCCTCCTTAGTGTGCGGATTACCGGCCAGAGGGTAAGAAATAGTTGAGGCCAGCAGGGCTCACGGTGCAGCTGGCCAGTTTGCCCCGCGTTAAAGAGGGCCCTGCGTATACAAGCTATTATATTGTATATGTTCATGAGTAGTTTATGGTATTGTGTATGATACATATGAATGTGGGCAGTGTATGGGGGCTGCTTGTGGAATTGTGTATGTGTGTGGATGGATATGTAACAGTGTGTGTTTGGTAGTGTGTGGGGGCTGTTTGGGGTATTGCATGTGGGGTTGTGTGCATGTATATGGATTGTTAGTGGTGTTTCGTTTGTGCGAATTGTGTGCATGTTTGTGTGTAGGGTGTCCGTATTATTTGTATGAGGGGAGGGTTATTCTGCATTTCTGTGTATATCTAGCAGTGTGGGTGGCTTCCAGTGGGGACTAGGCCGGCCACGGGAATGTCAAGGATGGGAGCTGCAACAGCAACTGCAAGCTGCTCTACTACAGTGTGGATTCCTATTCAGAAGTGCTGGGAGGAAGTGATCTGAGATTACTTCCTCTACGTGCTGCAATGCATAAATTGAGGATTGTCCTTCACTACCTTTTCGGATTAGCAGATATCTGAAATTTTACTGGGACTCCTGATAGGTCAGAGCCTGTTTGGCTCTAGCAGCCTTGAGTGCCGTGCAAAGACACCTCGAGTGCCGTGCATGGCACTAGTGCCGTAGGTTGCCTACCCCTGGTCTACAGCATTCATATGCTTGGGAGAATTTAAAGGTTTCTCGGATTCGGTGATTGTGGTGTCTGCCAGAGTGCTTGGAGTCCCCAGGAAGCACTAGGAGCATCCATTAACGGAGGTACTCAGTCGGGGTGCCAGGTGATCCGTTACATTGGTGGCAAGCGGTGGGATGGCGTCCTAGTGCGAGGAGAAGCAGCTCAGAGACACCGGTAACGTGTGGAGTTGTGCAGCGTCCCTATCTTCAGCAACATAACGGAACCAGCAGTGGCTACAGCAAGCATGGCGTATAGCTACTCCGTACTAGAATTTGGCACGATGGTAGGGTTGCACCTGAAGTTTTATGGACCCAATCCAGAGGAGAAATACGTGCGGTTCGTGTGGGACATGGTGACCCGGAACCTACAACACAGGGCGTTGAGGGAAGGCCAGTGGGCACGTTGGGAGAAACTCCAGCCACAGGTAGAGTGGGACGAGGAAGAAACCGAGGTGGCCGGTGGAGATGGGACCGAGGTCTCTCTACCGGCCCTACAGGGATGCTGGGCACCCGGCCCAGATCCCCAGCGGCAGTATGTTTTACAGGGAGGGGAGACAGTCGGTCTCACTCCCCAGCGGCAGAATGTGTTATTGGAGGAAGAGACAACCGGTCTCCCTCCCCAACAGCAACCAGAGGTACCCGAGGTAGAGGACCTCATAGACTGGTCCTGGGAGGACCCCCTGCAGGCAGGTGGAGATGGGACCCAGATCTCTCCACCGGCCCTACAGGGATGCTGGGCACCCGGCCCAGATCCCCAGCGGCAGTATGTTTTACAGGGAGGGGAGACAGTCGGTCTCACTCCCCAGCGGCAGAATGTGTTATTGGAGGAAGAGACAACCGGTCTCCCTCCCCAACAGCAACCAGAGGTACCCGAGGTAGAGGACCTCATAGACTGGTCCTGGGAGGACCCCCTGCAGGCAGGTGGAGATGGGACCCAGATCTCTCCACCGGCCCTACAGGGATGCTGGGCAACCGGCCCAGATCCCCAACTAGAGCTGGAGTTACAGAAAGTGGAGAGCATCAACCTCCCCCCCCCAGCAGCAGGACACTGTATTGGGAGGAGAAACAGTCGGTCTCCCTCCACAAAGGCGGAAAGTATGTATGGGAGAGGAGCTTGCTACCACCTCTACCCAGCAGCGGATCCGTAATGTGCAGGGAATAGAGAGCCCAGTCTCCTTTCCCCAGCGGCAGAGTGTTCTATTGGGAGAGGAGCCTGTTGCCCCCTCTCCCCCGCGGCAGCTTAATGTACCAGGGGGAGACTGTAAGCCCCCCACCGGTGCAGATGGGACCGTGGTCTCTGCACTTACCACACAGGGGGTAGGGATGGTCGGTCCTGCCCCCCCACGACAGGGCTGTTTAGCCAAAGGGGAGACAGTCAGTCTCCAGCAGCAGAGCTGTGTAACTAAAGGGGAGACAGTCGGTCTTCCACATCAGTGCAGCTAAAGGGGAGACAGTCGGTCTCCAGCAACCAGGCTTCAACCAGACTACTCCCGTGGTAGTGCTGGCATCAGGGCAGAGTACCGCTGGTCTCTGCCCACTCAGCAACCCACCAAGGCAGCCTACCAGTCCCACACACAGCCATGGTGAGGCACCTGGACAAATTTCTCCTCTACCCAGGTGTAGTAACCAGTTATTGTGGGTGGGCTGTATTGCTGTTTCTGTTTTGTGGGTGTGCTGCTGGACTAACAAGGGCACTGACCGGCAGGAGGTCAGATACCCTGTTAGTCTGTTTGGAAAAGGGGAGAGATGTGACGAGAGCAATCTCGCCACATTGCATTGGAGAAGCCTGGCTGCCCGCCTGCTGCCTTTGGACTATGGCCCTGGGAGATTGGGCCCTTTAAAAACAGTATTCGGCCATACCAGAGTGTATGTCACTCATTCTGGCCCTTTAAATACAGTGGGGTCATTTGGTACTTGCCCTGTGTGAGCTGTGGTAACCCAGATAGCTATGCCATGGAGCCTATTCGTGTGATTAAAGAATTTGGCTCCATGGCGATTAAACTGTATTCGGTTGGTCTGAGTGCCATTCACCTAATAATGTGCACTCAGACCTGAGCTATCTGGGGATATGTGAAATGTCTGTGTGTTATGTGTAAAATGTGACTTTATGTATTTTAAAGTGTTTTATGTTGTTTTGCAACCATGTGGTTAATGGAGTCTGCCTCTAGTCCTGGATAATTGAATTACTTCCCCCCATTGTCTCCAGCATAGAGGGCCCTGTAAAACCATGCTTCTAGAAGGTCAAATGCACATTTGTATGATTTTTGAGTATGTTGTTCCCCTGAATGGATTGATTGTGAATATGTATTTTTATGCGAATGTGATGTATATTTTGGGAGTTATGAATGTTGTGTAAAAACTGTATTTTCCCTACCTATGATAATTGTATTTTCCTGTGTGTACAGATAATTAGTTTACAGGTAGAGGGGAGGGCTATGTGTGGGATGTAACTATTGTGTGATTGGTTAATGTACGTTACTGTGTGTGTCCCTCCCCTTCATGGGAGCACCTAATAAAAAGGGCTGCAAGCTAGCAGCCAGAGAGTTCCTGTTTACCCTCAAAGTGATGTGTCGTCTCATTATTGGGGGAAGGATTTATTGCATGCTGTTCCAGTTGACTGCTAGGAGTACAAGCCTATTCGTATGGTTCCTATTCAATGGTCTACAGCAGGGGTAGGCAACCTTTTAGCAGCACTGTGCCGATACAGGATTGTGATGTCCCGTAGCGTGCCGATCCTATTTTTTTTTTTAATCGAGGGGTGTATGCTGCCGTATTCTGCTTGTGTTATTTTTACTGTAATTGCTTTGTATCGTTGTATTTGTGCGTATAAGCAGGGCAGTCTTTAATAGTGACTGGACCCTGGGCAAAGCATTTGCTTGGGGCCCCCTGGACCCTGTCCCCCCTCCTCAGGCATGCAATCACGTCCTCCATCTCAGCACAGTGGCGGACCTAAAGTAGAGAGGTGCAAGAATTTTTGGGGGTCTCCCTGTTGCACGGGTGATTAAAAGGTAGATCCCCATCTGTCGTGCAATTCCAGAAATGCATTGACAGCTGGGGCTCTACCATTTACCCATGTTTGCAAGTCTGTATTTAGCACTAAGCAGTTTTGTGTGTTTGAATGTAAACAGGTTTTTGTATGGAATATGTTTGTATGTGGTGTTGGCGTGATTGCAAGCATGTATTTGTGTAGTGTTGGTTTTTGAATGCAGGGGTATATTTACATATAATTTTGGTGTGTAACACAGACATGTGTTTGTACGTAGTGTTGAAATTTGAATGCAGGGGTGTATTTGTGTGTAGTGTTAGTGTGTGAATGCTGAGATGTATGCACATATACACAGATCTATACACACTGAAATGCGCACACACACACACAGATACACACACAGACATACTGACACACACACACAGACATGCTGACATACAAACATACTGACACACACACAGATATACTGACACACACACAAAGACATACTGACACACAGACATGCTGAGACACACACAGATGTACTGACACACAAAGACATACTGACACACACACAGACATACTAACACACACACACACACACACTGACAGACATACTGACACAGACATACACTTTAAAACCCACCCTCCAGTTTCCTACCTTTCCTGCTGGTGGCTGAAGGTGTTGGGAGTTGGAGTCTAGAGCTCTCGGCCAGCCCCTCCCCAATCAGCCTACTCTTCTTTCCCGCGCGCTCCTCTCTTTGTGGGAGGAAATGATGCGCGGTCGTCACTTCCTCCCAGCCTGCAGCCGAAAAGCAATGGGCCCGCTCGCGCTGTTAAAGCGCCTCAGCGTGCGACGGGGGCCCCTGCTGACAGAAGCCCACCGGGTGGTCCTTTGCGCATGGGCAACACGGTGGGCCTCCTTAGTGTGCGGATTACCGGCCAGAGGGTAAGAAATAGTTGAGGCCAGCAGGGCTCACGGTGCAGCTGGCCAGTTTGCCCCGCGTTAAAGAGGGCCCTGCGTATACAAGCTATTATATTGTATATGTTCATGAGTAGTTTATGGTATTGTGTATGATACATATGAATGTGGGCAGTGTATGGGGGCTGCTTGTGGAATTGTGTATGTGTGTGGATGGATATGTAACAGTGTGTGTTTGGTAGTGTGTGGGGGCTGTTTGGGGTATTGCATGTGGGGTTGTGTGCATGTATATGGATTGTTAGTGGTGTTTCGTTTGTGCGAATTGTGTGCATGTTTGTGTGTAGGGTGTCCGTATTATTTGTATGAGGGGAGGGTTATTCTGCATTTCTGTGTATATCTAGCAGTGTGGGTGGCTTCCAGTGGGGACTAGGCCGGCCACGGGAATGTCAAGGATGGGAGCTGCAACAGCAACTGCAAGCTGCTCTACTACAGTGTGGATTCCTATTCAGAAGTGCTGGGAGGAAGTGATCTGAGATTACTTCCTCTACGTGCTGCAATGCATAAATTGAGGATTGTCCTTCACTACCTTTTCGGATTAGCAGATATCTGAAATTTTACTGGGACTCCTGATAGGTCAGAGCCTGTTTGGCTCTAGCAGCCTTGAGTGCCGTGCAAAGACACCTCGAGTGCCGTGCATGGCACTAGTGCCGTAGGTTGCCTACCCCTGGTCTACAGCATTCATATGCTTGGGAGAATTTAAAGGTTTCTCGGATTCGGTGATTGTGGTGTCTGCCAGAGTGCTTGGAGTCCCCAGGAAGCACTAGGAGCATCCATTAACGGAGGTACTCAGTCGGGGTGCCAGGTGATCCGTTACATTGGTGGCAAGCGGTGGGATGGCGTCCTAGTGCGAGGAGAAGCAGCTCAGAGACACCGGTAACGTGTGGAGTTGTGCAGCGTCCCTATCTTCAGCAACATAACGGAACCAGCAGTGGCTACAGCAAGCATGGCGTATAGCTACTCCGTACTAGAATTTGGCACGATGGTAGGGTTGCACCTGAAGTTTTATGGACCCAATCCAGAGGAGAAATACGTGCGGTTCGTGTGGGACATGGTGACCCGGAACCTACAACACAGGGCGTTGAGGGAAGGCCAGTGGGCACGTTGGGAGAAACTCCAGCCACAGGTAGAGTGGGACGAGGAAGAAACCGAGGTGGCCGGTGGAGATGGGACCGAGGTCTCTCTACCGGCCCTACAGGGATGCTGGGCACCCGGCCCAGATCCCCAGCGGCAGTATGTTTTACAGGGAGGGGAGACAGTCGGTCTCACTCCCCAGCGGCAGAATGTGTTATTGGAGGAAGAGACAACCGGTCTCCCTCCCCAACAGCAACCAGAGGTACCCGAGGTAGAGGACCTCATAGACTGGTCCTGGGAGGACCCCCTGCAGGCAGGTGGAGATGGGACCCAGATCTCTCCACCGGCCCTACAGGGATGCTGGGCACCCGGCCCAGATCCCCAGCGGCAGTATGTTTTACAGGGAGGGGAGACAGTCGGTCTCACTCCCCAGCGGCAGAATGTGTTATTGGAGGAAGAGACAACCGGTCTCCCTCCCCAACAGCAACCAGAGGTACCCGAGGTAGAGGACCTCATAGACTGGTCCTGGGAGGACCCCCTGCAGGCAGGTGGAGATGGGACCCAGATCTCTCCACCGGCCCTACAGGGATGCTGGGCAACCGGCCCAGATCCCCAACTAGAGCTGGAGTTACAGAAAGTGGAGAGCATCAACCTCCCCCCCCCAGCAGCAGGACACTGTATTGGGAGGAGAAACAGTCGGTCTCCCTCCACAAAGGCGGAAAGTATGTATGGGAGAGGAGCTTGCTACCACCTCTACCCAGCAGCGGATCCGTAATGTGCAGGGAATAGAGAGCCCAGTCTCCTTTCCCCAGCGGCAGAGTGTTCTATTGGGAGAGGAGCCTGTTGCCCCCTCTCCCCCGCGGCAGCTTAATGTACCAGGGGGAGACTGTAAGCCCCCCACCGGTGCAGATGGGACCGTGGTCTCTGCACTTACCACACAGGGGGTAGGGATGGTCGGTCCTGCCCCCCCACGACAGGGCTGTTTAGCCAAAGGGGAGACAGTCAGTCTCCAGCAGCAGAGCTGTGTAACTAAAGGGGAGACAGTCGGTCTTCCACATCAGTGCAGCTAAAGGGGAGACAGTCGGTCTCCAGCAACCAGGCTTCAACCAGACTACTCCCGTGGTAGTGCTGGCATCAGGGCAGAGTACCGCTGGTCTCTGCCCACTCAGCAACCCACCAAGGCAGCCTACCAGTCCCACACACAGCCATGGTGAGGCACCTGGACAAATTTCTCCTCTACCCAGGTGTAGTAACCAGTTATTGTGGGTGGGCTGTATTGCTGTTTCTGTTTTGTGGGTGTGCTGCTGGACTAACAAGGGCACTGACCGGCAGGAGGTCAGATACCCTGTTAGTCTGTTTGGAAAAGGGGAGAGATGTGACGAGAGCAATCTCGCCACATTGCATTGGAGAAGCCTGGCTGCCCGCCTGCTGCCTTTGGACTATGGCCCTGGGAGATTGGGCCCTTTAAAAACAGTATTCGGCCATACCAGAGTGTATGTCACTCATTCTGGCCCTTTAAATACAGTGGGGTCATTTGGTACTTGCCCTGTGTGAGCTGTGGTAACCCAGATAGCTATGCCATGGAGCCTATTCGTGTGATTAAAGACTTTGGCTCCATGGCGATTAAACTGTATTCGGTTGGTCTGAGTGCCATTCACCTAATAATGTGCACTCAGACCTGAGCTATCTGGGGATATGTGAAATGTCTGTGTGTTATGTGTAAAATGTGACTTTATGTATTTTAAAGTGTTTTATGTTGTTTTGCAACCATGTGGTTAATGGAGTCTGCCTCTAGTCCTGGATAATTGAATTACTTCCCCCCATTGTCTCCAGGATAGAGGGCCCTGTAAAACCATGCTTCCAGAAGGTCAAATGCACATTTGTACTAACTTTTGAACCCCTGGTCCAATTCGTATGATTTTTGAGTATGTTGTTCCCCTGAATGGATTGATTGTGAATATGTATTTTTATGCGAATGTGATGTATATTTTGGGAGTTATGAATGTTGTGTAAAAACTGTATTTTCCCTACCTATGATAATTGTATTTTCCTGTGTGTACAGATAATTAGTTTACAGGTAGAGGGGAGGGCTATGTGTGGGATGTAACTATTGTGTGATTGGTTAATGTACGTTACTGTGTGTGTCCCTCCCCTTCATGGGAGCACCTAATAAAAAGGGCTGCAAGCTAGCAGCCAGAGAGTTCCTGTTTACCCTCAAGGTGATGTGTCGTCTCATTATTGGGGGAAGGATTTATTGCATGCTGTTCCAGTTGACTGCTAGGAGTACAAGCCTATTCGTATGGTTCCTATTCAATGGTCTACAGCATTCATATGCTTGGGAGAATTTAAAGGTTTCTCGGATTCGGTGATTGTGGTGTCTGCCAGAGTGCTTGGAGTCCTCAGGAAGCACTAGGAGCATCCATTAACGGAGGTACTCAGTCGGGGTGCCAGGTGATCCGTTACAGAGCTGATAACTTACTCAGCTCCCTAATCCCACTGGACCTCACAACCACTGGATATACTCCATCCCCACAGGGATACAGGACACAGTAGTGGAGGCACATAACGGAGTGATTAACAGGTGTGACCCCCCTTATGCTGGGTGAACCCCAAGCATGGCAGACACCTCTCCAAAGTGACATTGTGGTTCAGGGGTGACCCCCCTTACACTGGATGAACACCAAGTGAATCTGGTCCCTGTCCTTGTGACATACCTATACTGGGGTAACCCCCCTTACACTGGATGAACCCCAAGCGAATCTGGTCCCTGTCCTAGTGACACACCTATACTGGGGTGAACCCCCTACGCTGGATGACTCCCAAACGAATCTGGTCCCTGTCCTTGTGACCTACCTATACTGGGGTAACCACCCTACACTGGGTGACCCCCAAGCGAATCTGGTTCCTGTCCTACTGACATACATAGACTGGGGTGAACCACCTACGCTGGGCGAATCCCAAGCGAATCCTATTCCAGTACTAGGGACATATATATATATACTGGGGTTTAACCCCCACGCCCTAGGACAGGCTGATAACCACGGAGTACGATCTGCTGCCGTATGCACAGACCTGAACACAATGGATACATGTATGTCGACAGAATCAGGAAGGAGAGCTCATGGTGCTGCCAAATCTCCACAGTACTATATCCAATAAGGGTGACCCCTTGGATAATTTGGAGGCTACCATACCTCCCCATACACGGGCTTACGTCCCGACATTACTGACCGCTCATCCCGGTCTTATTGAGGGTGACTCCCTCCTCAGACCACTCCCAGGAAATCTCTAAGTGGTACTGATTGAAACAATTCTGGGTGACCCCCAGTTGTACGTGGAGGCCCACTAGTGGCAATAAGTGTACTGCCATACTTGACACCTGTTCGGTACCCCACAAACCGAAAGAGTGTCCCAACATGCCATAAGAGACATACATACAGGGGTGACCCCCCTACGCTGGATGACCCCCAGGCTAGTCTTACTACGGTGCTAGTGGCATAGGTACGAAGGGGTGACCCCCCACGCCCTTTTCTAGGGCTTCTACCTTCAGAGTACGCTCTGTCATTGTATGCACAGACCAGGGCACACTAGATGCATGTGTTCCGACACCTCTATGCTTCAACTGGAAGATCCGCACACCCTTCCCTTAACCGAGAAGGAGAACTCACAATACTGCCAAACTCCACAAATCTAGGACATATAAGGGTGAACCCTTGGATTATACATAGGGAGGCTTTCACTTCTCCCATACTCGGGCTACGTCCCGACATCGCAGACCGCTCCTCCCGATCCTACTGAGGGTGTCCTCATTCTCAGACCACTACCCAGATCCTGAGAAAGTGGTACCAATTGATCGCAATTCTGGGTGACCACAGTTGTACACAGAGGCACACTGAGTGGCAATAAGCGTACTGTTGTACGATCCTGGCTCCACAGACTGAAAAGGTGTGAACCAACAGGTCGGACTTCCCTCAATTCCCCTGACCGATTTTCAGGGGAGGATTAAAGCCGCCAGGGCAGCTCCGGAGGAAGAAGTCCTCTCCAAGATACTGACTAACAAGTTGGACACCTTACCACCTAAACACCATTGGAAGGGCCCAACACGGCTTCCCCAAAGGGGAAAGAGAACACCCTGACTTAGCGGAACCGTCCCTCAGAACATCCTGTCCATTAAACATCTCAGGCTCCATCATCAGGGGACGAGGACTTCATCCCTCCCCCTTCTCTGGAGATCATGAGAGAATGGAGAGTCTCCATCGGAAGAGATAAAGTGACAGAATCCGCCTAGCAAGAAAGGTTTTCTTAGGCACACTGGACAATCTGGTTTGACTCACGTACCACCTGATACCCAGGGTCATCCGAGAGGGGTTTACCGGAGCACCGGGCACACTTTGCCAACTTCCGGCTTCGGGGAAAAGAAGTCCGAAACAAGCTCAGGGTGGAATGTCCATACCCTCTATGAATGAACAAGACAGTCCTCACCAGGGAGCTCGGTGTCACTGCGGGGATATCTATGTCCCGATCAGGCCGGGGTCCACGTAAAGGTGTAAGAGAAGGACTCAAAACCAGTTAGGATGAATTACTGGACATGATCAGCCCCGATTAAAAATTCTATACTTTGCGGAACTGACCCCACCCAAGACTCACCTCTAGAAACTCACGATGTGAAGGAATGGCTGCAAAGGGCAATATGTAGGTTGGGGGAACGCAAGGCAGACAGTGGCGCAGAACGGCACAAAACAGCCCAATTAAAGATGGATATTACACCTTTGAAGTTAGGGACAAAAGAACAAGGGCCTCAAGCGGACGGACTATTGTTTTGGTAGTAAGGAAGAAGACAGGAGACTATCGCCCAGTCATCAATCTAGGCCAACCCAATGGTTTTAGGGCGTACCGACAACTCAAGAAGGAAGGTATACATCTATTAGGAGACCTACTCCTCGAAAGGGGTTTGCAAGATTGGATTTGAAGGACACTTACCTACTGGTTCACATGGTGCCTCAAGAAGTTTCGGAAGCTGGTCATGGCGCACTGAAGAGCAAAGGGTATCCGCTGTAGCATACCTAGACAACTTGCTGACCTTTTGCAAGTCCAATTCCTGACTACGTCTACAAACAAGATTTATGTTACTGTTTCAGGAATTGTTGGGATTCATAGTGAACAGAGAGGAGTCGGTTCGATCCCAGTTCCGAGTAACTACGTACCTCTACTTCGGAATAGATTCCACCTTGGGCAGATTACACCTTACCACATCAGCGATAGCGATTTTTCGTAAGGAAATCAGACGGGTACGGCGGAAAGGCTCCATAATCCATTGACTATTTCCCAGGACCACTTCACTACCGGGCCAGACATCGGCTGAAAGCTCACTGCCTGAGATCCGGGCACACCTATGAAATTGGGATCAGAATGGCAAGGACTTCGATAGTACTCATTACCGAGGTAAAGGAGCCAAGCGTGGCACCTAGAATGATTGTTGTTAATTGGGATCATCCTCTGCTTCTTCAGTTTTAACTTGCCTTCGGGCAGATCCAAAAGGAGAACATCATCTATTGATAATGCAGGAGCGGCTAGAGTTGGTGGATTTGTGTCTTCCAAGGGAGACTGGTATGTCAAGGGACTATCGCAACCAACTAGAGACCTATTATGGGACTCATGGACAACAGGTATTCCCCGAAATAACTTATCCGCATGGAACACTTGGAGTTCGCTGGGGTATGGAAAGGGACTGCGATCCTTTTATTACCCCGATCTACCTCGATGTTGAATCTTTATCATAATTTTCACTACAGACCGATTGGAACGATCCGACCGTTCCATTAACGGGATACGTTCCGCTATTTCGACAGCGCATAGTACAATTCACGACACTCCGGTCGATCAAGAGCCTTTGATAGGCCGCTTTCTGCGGGGTAGCAAACGGTCCAGAACCATGAATCAAAGTATCACTGTTGTGGGACTTTGATTGGGGTCTTTTGGAACTAGTCAGATAACACGAACCTATCCCTCCGTCAGCCGTCAGCCATAGTCACGTTACTTTAGATTTTTCGTTGGGTATCAGATATACTGGAGTTCGTCGTAGATGGTCTTTTCGGTATCACCAGAAGGAAGGATCTCTACGGTGTCTTGTAGAACTAAATCCTATTCGCGTCCGTATTTTACCTGGTTCCCGGCGGTTTCCCAGTCTTTGTGCAGTTATAGCGGTGTTTTGTTATATGGAGATCCCGACAACACTTAGACTGTCACATTAAGGACATCTGCTGGGCTTATACCAACCATACAAGCCAGTTACCATGAACACTCCGTCTAGATGGGTTCATTGGTTGTTATCGCTAACGGGGGTGGAGACGTGCTTTGGGTACTCATTCGGTACGAGACGCGGCTGCTTCTCAGGCCATCACGGGGGAGCCTCTATATTTTACAGGTGGCGAATTGGACACAGCGAGACAATTTCCGTATATTTATTTTCGTCAAACCACACACGCATCCTTCTCGCTCATACCACAGCTTTAAAAATGCAAAGTATGAAGCCTCCTGTCATGTGATAAAATTGTAGATTATGCTAACGTAGTGTACCTATAATCTTAATTTTAATAATGACAGGAGGCGAGTATTTTCCCTCCCTGTTTCCCTCCCTATACTCTGGGAAATTCTAATGTTCTGGTTGTCATTTTCACAGTATAATTAAAAGGTTTTGGGTATTTCAGTATATTTATGGGATGCTTATCTGGTTGACAGGTGTTACAGCCGTGGCGATTATTAAGTATACTATGGTTGTTTAATGTTTCAGTATATTAACGTAATATAAATATAGATACATATAGTACTGGATTTAATGTGGACATCAGTTGGGTTCCATCACCTTTCACGTATTTCTGTTCTTTTCAGAGTAACCATCATAAAGATAAAGATCAAGATAAAGCTGGAAGGTTTTAAGTCGTGTTCCAAGTTATGTTCTACACGTTACTCAGGACTGTTATTTGAATTCCCTGACGTTATAATGGACTGTTTTTCGCATCAAAGAAAGAGGAAATCATGTGACTGTCAGGGCTTTATATATGGATGTGATGCCTGTTACTGATTGGTTTAAAGTTTTCTGATTGACTTGTGCTGCTGGAGGCATAAAGTAAAGAAAGTTATGCAAAATACTCGCCTCCTGTCATTATTGAAATTAAGATTATAGGTACACTACGTTAGCATAATCTACAATTATGCATTGTTTCATTGGGGTTTTTTTGTCTTCTGCATTTGCAAGCCCTCCTCTTCTAACCCCGCCCACACTCTACGTGACTGTCCAATCACCAATGCAGCTCAATGAGAAGCCTGTGCAAGGCAGGTGCTCTGGGCAATTGCTGCCTCTTGAGTTTAGCCCCACTGAGCTAACCAAACCAGGAGGTAACAGGACCTGTTGTCTGCTTAAAGGTCAGGGGGTGTAACCAGGTTAATTTATAAGAGTGTCGATTTCTATTGAAACATGAAACAACAAATAGGACATACTTTTCAGCAACCTAAAGTGCTTTAGTGGTCTGGAGTGTCCCTTTAACCCCTTAAGGACACATGACATGTGTGACATGTCATGATTCCCTTTTATTCCAGAAGTTTAGTCCTTAAGGGGTTAAGCCAATTCATTGTCATGCATGCTTTACATTTTTGCTTTAAACACTGCTTAAACTTTTGCCCCTAAAGAAAAATTGTATCAACAAAACCTTAATTGCCCAGTTTGTTTCAGAATTACATTTCTTTCTAATATACTCTATAAAACTGTGGAACAGGTTGTCCTCTAAACACGAATCATGTCATAATAAGCTGCGGAGTGCGGAGAGAATCATGTTCCAAAGATAACATAAAGCCCAATTAATAGTTGTTCCGGATGGGTTTTACGAGGACATCAAGCTGGAATCTGCGAAACAAAAAACGGCTTTTAAACAGGAATAATATGTATTTTTTCCTCTGTTCCTAGAACAAGTAATTGCATTTATGAAAATGTCCAGATTCATGAGGCTACTCGTGCATGGTGAATAAGGCCACGGATATGTGATGAGTAGTGATTGAACTTTAACTGTTCTCTTTTGTTTAAAGCAACAGAATGGGTTTAATTTTATATATTCTACCTATTATCATTATTATTATCATTACTAGTTTTTAAAAAGCACCAACAAATTCCGTGGCACAAATAATAAAAAAGAGATATATATTATATTCTATACTTTATTTACTTTATACTCATCGTCTTCTATTTTTTCTCACATTTAATGCATAGTAATTGTAAATGTAAGCTTCTAATTTATATTTTTACCATACTCACTGTGTACAGTATACTGATTGTAAAACAGCAATTATTATACTAGCATAATCATGGATACATTTGTATTCACAATTGTATTCTGTAATGTAAATTTTCCCTCTAGCTCAGCGGTTCCCAAACCATGTGCCACTCACACACACACATACTGCATCCTTCACACACACACTACATCCTTCACAAAACACAATGCACCCCTGTACACTCACTGCACCCGCACACACACTGCACCCCTCACATGCGCGCACAAACTGCAACCCTCACACACACACATATTGCACCCCCCAGACACACTACTGCCCCTATCTCCTACTACAGCCCCTATCCTGGCAGATCCCAGGTAAGTTGTCAAACGGTTCTTAAACAGTTTGATTACTTACTCTGGGAGGGCACTATGGCACTACTGGCAATATTAAGCAATACAAAGG
The DNA here is from genome assembly GCF_036172605.1 of Pelobates fuscus. Lineage (NCBI taxonomy): Eukaryota > Metazoa > Chordata > Amphibia > Anura > Pelobatidae > Pelobates > Pelobates fuscus. Next base: position 400,936,937 of record NC_086318.1, on the reverse strand, counting down.
GCTGTAGTGGTTATTCTGGATCTGCGCTTTAACGGCAAGCATTTCTGCTGAACAGAGGCCCAGTATATGCCGCTGCGCTGTATATATATATATATATATATATGCGCAACCTAGGAAATTATGTTAACTTGGGGTGCCTTGGAAAAATATTGAAATATTAAGGGCACCTTGAACCTAAATAGTTTGGGAACCACTGCTCTAGTTTGTTAGCTCACAGGCCAGGTTCTCTTCTGCTTTCATTTCAATATGTCAGTGATATAAAGGGTGTTTCAAAATGACGGACCTAAATTCAAAGCAGTATATTTCACGATGGCAACATATTCCAATTATACCAAAAGTAACAAATGGTTTAACAACTTGTCAAGTTTTACTATCATTTTATAACTGCTCTATCCACCTGCTATACGAACAACATTGAGATGTTAGTTGAATTAATCGCAAAAACCTATTACAGTGTTTTCTTTCACAGACGTCACCATTGTCGTGATTCTGTTTTTGATGTCATCCAGATTAGACACTAATGGTGACACAAAAACATGTCCTTTGACATATGTTCACAAGAAAAAGTCACAGGGTGTTACGTCAGGAGATCTTGGTGCACTGGGAGACGCATCATGTGAAACTCTATGCCTCAACCTTTCAATTGGTAAGAGTTAAAAAAATAACTGTAAGATTTGAAAATTTTATTTTAGCGAATTGTCAAAGCTGTAGTGTACAGTTGTCTATTGCAGCTGGTGATGTTTACATTTAAGGTCATTCACAGAAGTTATCAAATTAAACTACAGTCATCTCATTTAGAAAAAATACTAAATCTACAGGAAAGACACATGTAACGGCTACCCAGGTAGAGAGAGGGTATCTGCCGTTGAAGACGTCCTTTTTCCCTGCAAGCTGCTGTGGAGAAGTAAACTGATGTAATCCCATCCACGATATCCAGAGCGAGAATCAGGTTCAGCTGTAACAGGAGCAGAATAACATCCCCAAATAATCCCCTTCCAAGAACGAGACGAGGCTACGTTTTGAAGGGTCAAGATGAACTGAGGACTGGAACACCCAGCCTGCTTTTTATTACTCCCCTCAGATAACCACATAACACAATTATAACGTACAATATTTTACCCCAGTTCTGGATGTACCCCAAAAACAGGGGGTACACCTTTAAGTCCAGCACCGCTTGAGAGGTCTTGGTTAGGGGAACAATCTGTCCAAAAATCAGCCCGTTTGGATGAATGGTTCGGGAGATACAGAGTTCCAAAGTTTTGACCGACCGCACAGACCAACTAGCCGAAAATAGTTCCATGAGTTTTGGCCTTGCGGTCGGTCTCTGTTCGCACAGTAAAAAGGTACGAAAATCTTGCCATCCATTCGAATCGCGGGGTTCGCTGAAATCCCCATAGACGATTGAGTATAACTACCGAACGGTGGGTAGTTTCCGTACGAACTTATGGAGGTCTGGAGGACTCAGCGGTGTTCGCCTGTTTGCGTATCCGTTTTTAGTTCGATGCGGTTACAGGCTAACACCGCTGTTCGTGCACAAGATGGCCGCGAACACGTGTAAAGTCCCGAAATGGCGGCCACCTATATTTTACACACGGAATTCGTACGGAATCATACGAACAGAGGAAAATGAAACGAATAGATGATTAAGTTGTAATTCCCTTGCTTGCTTCACAGCCACCAGAGACTTGTAAGGATCTGTTACACTGCTCCCCTTTTGTGGAACACTCCGGCAGACCCGGATTGATCCTTTTCGGGTCAACTTGGGGCTGTCCGGTCCCTTGTTAGGGCAATAGTTCCGTTTGCCTGGACAGACCATCGGCATTCCCATTAAACTTGCCAGGGCGGTATTGAATGGAGAAGTTGTAGGGTTGTAGTGCTAGGCTCCATCTCAATAAACGTCCATTATCTCCAGCTACTCTATTCAGCCATACCAGGGGGTTATGGTCGGTGATTAGTGTAAATTCTTGTCCGTACAAATATGGGGTGAGTTTCTTTAGTGCCCAGACCAGGGCTAAGCATTCCTTTTCCACTGCCGCGTAACTCACTTCTCTAGGTAACAGTTTTCTACTGAGATACGCGACAGGGTGCTCGCCTCCATCTTCTCCGACCTGGCTTAGAACTGCCCCCAGTCCATACATGGATGCATCTGTATGAACGACAAATCTTTTGTTAGGGACGGGGGCAGACAGGACAGGTGCATGAATTAGAGCATTCTTTAGGGCCTGAAAGGCGGTTTCACAGGCGGGAGACCACAGGACTATCCTAGGCAAGTTCTTTTTGGTTAGGTCTGTCAAGGGTTTTGCGATGGTGCTATAGTCAGGGACAAACCTCCTATAATATCCTGCCGTCCCCAAAAATGCTAAGACCTGAGTTTTGGTGTGGGGTGTGGGCCAATTAGCTACAGCTTCAACTTTAGCGGGTTCTGGGCGCTGCTTCCCACATCCCACCCGGTGTCCCAGGTACTGGACTTCGGCCATGCCGAAGTTACACTTTTCTGGTTTCAGAGTCAAGCCTGCGGCCCGAATCTGATCCAGTACGGCCTCTACATGCCTTAAGTGCTCTCCCCAGGTTTCGCTATAAATCGCAATGTCATCCAGGTACGCGCAAGCGAAATCCTGGAAGCCATCAAGGAGGCGGTCCACTAAGCGCTGAAATGTAGCCGGGGCATTTTTCATCCCAAATGGCATGACCTTGAACTGGTACAAGCCAAATGGGGTGACAAAGGCCGACTTAGGGATAGCCTCCTTGGCCAGGGGAATCTGCCAATACCCTTTGCACAAATCGATGGTGGTCAGATAACGTCCCCTGGCAATACGATCTAATAGCTCGTCTACTCGGGGCATGGGATATGCGTCTGTCACGGTTCGGTCATTGAGACGTCGATAATCGACACAGAACCGGGTAGTTCCATCCTTTTTGGGAACTAGGACCACAGGTGAGGCCCACGGACTGTCAGATGGCTCTATCACTCCCAGTCTTAACATCTCTTGGATTTCCTTCCTCATCTCCTCTTTTACTGCCTCAGGGATCCTATAGGGAGTTTGTCGGAGAGGGGTTTGTCCTGGGGTCTCTACATAGTGAGTTGCTAAGGGGGTGTACCCGGGCTCTTGGGAAAACGTCAACCCCTTCTCAGTCAGCAGTTGTCGGATCTGCCCCTTTTCGGCGGGGGTTAACCGCTCCCCTAGTTGTACGGTATTGAGCAGGGTCTTAGGTTCCGAGTTAGCTAATAGGTCGGGTATGGGTAAGCTGTCAGGGTCTTCAGTGGCTGGTATACATATGGCGGCTATATCCTCGGGTCTTTCCTGATATTAAAAGAATAAGTTTACGTGAAAGGACTTCTGGATCCTTTCATCTTTGCTGCTGGCAATTACATAGGTGGTGTCACAGACCTGTGCTACCACTTTGTAAGGGCCCTGCCAGGAGGTCTGGAGCTTATTCCCTTTGACAGGTCTAAGCACCAGCACCTTCTGGCCTACTTGGAACGTTCTCTGGCGGGCGCCCTGATCGTACAAACGTTTCTGACGCCCCTGGGCCGCATGGAGATGGTCCCGTGCCATCCGGGCTAACTGTTTCATACGGTCCCGCATTTCCAGCACATATGGTACGATGGGGACACCCTCATGTTCTGTCTCTCCCTCCCAGTGCTCTCGGATGAGGTCGAGAGGGCCTCTTACTCTCCGGCCATAGAGCAGTTCAAAGGGAGAGAACCCTGTGGATTCCTGCGGCACCTCCCGATAAGCGAACAGGAGGTGCGGCAAGAACCGTTCCCAGTCTCTGTATTCCGCTGTAAAGGTCCGTAGCAATTGCTTTACAGAGACCGTTACAGAGACCGTTAGTCTGAGGGTGGTACGGGGAACTAAGTAGGGGCTTAATACCACAAACCTTCCATAGCTGCTGGGTTAGGTCTGCGGTAAACTGGGTCCCTCTATCGGACAAGATTTCCTGAGGGAATCCCACTCGGCTGAATATCCCGACTAAAGCACTGGCGACAGTGTCAGCCTGGATATTCGTCAGAGCGACGGCTTCCGGGTAGCGAGTAGCATAGTCCACTACGGTAAGGATGTATTTCTTACCAGAGGGACTGGGGTTAGGTAGGGGTCCTACTAGGTCGACTGCCACCCGGCTAAACGGTTCCTCGATCACAGGCATAGGTAACAGTCGAGCTTTAGGGTGATCCCCTCTCTTCCCTACCCGTTGGCATACGTCACAAGTACTGCAGTAACGTCGCACATCCTTTGAGATCTCCGGCCAAAAGAAGGTCTGGGTGATCCTGAAGGTGGTACGGTTACCCCCTAGATGTCCTGCCAACGGAATGTCGTGGCCGATTCGAAGAAGTTCCAACCGGTATTTTCTGGGTACCACTAGTTGGCGCTTCTGCGAAGGGGGACAGCCTCTCTTTCTGCCTTCTGTCAGTCTGTATAACCTGTCCCCATCCCATAGAAAACGTTCCTGTTTGCCCCCCCTACTGTCAGCTAATTCCCGATACTTTTGGAGGGTGGGGTCCTCTCTAGTTTCCCTCCCAAACTCCTCTGGGGTGTCCCAAGCTATGGGCCTGCTTATCATAGTGGGGTTACATGTGGGTGCTTGGCTTACCTGGGTCTCCCGGCCTGTATTAGGATCATCTGCGACACGGGTCTGTGAGCGGGTGGTTACGGGACAAGCGGCAGCAGGTGTGGGCAAATATGCTGAAGTCAAGGGGCCAATGTCATTTCCCAATACGACCTCGGCAGGCAAGTTGTCCATAATGCCAACTGTGGTTTTTCCTGATCCGACTCCCCAGTCTAAGTGTACTCGGGCAGTGGGCAAGCGAAAAACAGCGCCCCCTGCGACCCGAACAGCAACAGTGCGGGTAGACACATTCTCTGGCTTTACTAGGTGTTTTTGGATCAAAGTGATGGTAGCCCCGGTGTCTCTTAAGCCTTGTGCTATTTGTCCATTCACCCGAACCTCCTGTCGATGATGTTGTCGGTTATCTGGAGAAGCAGCTTGTATGGGATCTGCTTCATACAAAATCCCCAGGCATTCCTCAGGGCCCATTTCGGCTTCCAGACAGTGAGCCGCAGCGGGTCGTGATGCAGGGGCCTCTGTGTTGGGAGTTGTGCGTCTCCAGTTGTTATTAGATCTTAGGGGACAATATCGGGCAATATGTCCGAGGTTGCCGCAGTGATGGCACATCACCTTTGACAAATCTCGGGGGTAGTTGGTAGGTCCCTGAGGACGGGGTGGTCCTGGTGGGACTGGAGCTCGAAACTCTGGGCGTGAGACAGCGGCTGGGGTACGTGGCTCTATCTTATGAGCTTGTCATGTAGTACCCTGGCTTACTCTCCTCGTCTCGGCGTATTCATCGGCCAGCCGAGCCGCCTCATTTAAATTAGCGGGGCGCCGGTCTCGTACCCAGTCTTGTATGTCCGCAGCCAAATCTTGGAAGAAATGTTCCATTAAGAACAACTGCAATACCTCCTCTCCGGTGTTGGCCTTACACCCTTGGACCCAATGTGATGCCACTCTTTGTAGTCGGTTGGCCCATTCCATGTGGGAGTCCACAGCTTTCTTTTTGGACTCCCGGAAGCGGCGACGGTATGCTTCTGGGGTTATCGCATACCTGGTGAGCAGTGCCTCTTTTACTTTTTGGTACTGCGTGATCTCCTCCGTAGTGAGTGCTCGAAAAGCCTCATTAGCTTTTCCTGACAGTTTTCCCGCCAGGATAGTGACCCATTGCTCTGGTGGTATTTGATGTAGAGAGCACTGCCTTTCAAAGTCAGCCAAATACCCATCAATTTCCTCTTCATTTTCCACAAAGGTTTTAAATGCAGTGAAGGGAATTTTCTTTACCGTAGTAGTGGGTAGCGGGGTAGGAACTGTCTGTGTAGTGAGCTGTCTTGCTCTTACCAGTTCCATTTCTTGTTCCCTCTTGGTTTGGATCTCTTCCCTTGCTTCCCGGAACAGTTGGGTTATTAGTTCTGTAGACGTGACTGAATACAACGCTAATCTCCGCTGTACAATTGCAGTAATCACATCGTCCTCACTGATGGGTGCCATGGGTTCAGTTACCTCCATGGACCTATCCATCTCGTCCAGCTCCAGCAGGTCAGCTATCAGCTCCCTCCGTGGTCTGTTGCTGGCACTCCTACCACGATTCTCCAATAAATCCTTTAGTGTGGGTCTTTTCAGCTTGGCATACTGTGACTCCATTCAGTGCTTGTTCTTTGGATAAAAGGACCATCCCGCCGCTGCCACCAATGTAACGGCTACCCAGGTAGAGAGAGGGTATCTGCCGTTGAAGACGTCCTTTTTCCCTGCAAGCTGCTGTGGAGAAGTAAGCTGATGTAATCCCATCCACGATATCCAGAGCGAGAATCAGGTTCAGCTGTAACAGGAGCAGAATAACATCCCCAAATAATCCCCTTCCAAGAACGAGACGAGGCTACGTTTTGAAGGGTCAAGATGAACTGAGGACTGGAACACCCAGCCTGCTTTTTATTAGGAAAAGGCACACACAGGACACTCCCAGGGGGAGGATAAAAACAACCAATTATACACAGGGTAACACCCCCACGTCTCCTCCCCTCAGATAACCACATAACACAATTATAACGTACAATATTTTACCCCAGTTCTGGATGTACCCCAAAAACAGGGGGTACACCTTTAAGTCCAGCACCGCTTGAGAGGTCTTGGTTAGGGGAACAATCTGTCCAAAAATCAGCCCGTTTGGATGAATGGTTCGGGAGATACAGAGTTCCAAAGTTTTGACCGACCGCACAGACCAACTAGCCGAAAATAGTTCCATGAGTTTTGGCCTTGCGGTCGGTCTCTGTTCGCACAGTAAAAAGGTACGAAAATCTTGCCATCCATTCGAATCGCGGGGTTCGCTGAAATCCCCATAGACGATTGAGTATAACTACCGAACGGTGGGTAGTTTCCGTACGAACTTATGGAGGTCTGGAGGACTCAGCGGTGTTCGCCTGTTTGCGTATCCGTTTTTAGTTCGATGCGGTTACAGGCTAACACCGCTGTTCGTGCACAAGATGGCCGCGAACACGTGTAAAGTCCCGAAATGGCGGCCACCTATATTTTACACACGGAATTCGTACGGAATCATACGAACAGAGGAAAATGAAATGAATAGATGATTAAGTTGTAATTCCCTTGCTTGCTTCACAGCCACCAGAGACTTGTAAGGATCTGTTACAACACACTTTGTCACTAAGAATACAAACATGTATTCCTAGCAATGTAGGTTGTTGTCATCCTCCCCATGTGTATTAACCCCTTAAGACCGCAGCCAAATGTACAAGTTGTGAACGAAACAAAATGTAAACAAAACCTGGCATTTGCGCTATATGTCTGTCCAACCGTAATTCACCTCTTTCATATTAAATGCACCCCCCCTTATTATATATCATTTTATTCAGGGGAAACAGGGATTTCATTTAATATCAAATATTTAGCTATGAAACATAATTTAATATGGAAAAAATGGGTGAAAATAAGATTTTTTTTATTTTTTTAGTTCTATATGACATTTTAACTGTCAATGTCATAATACGGTTTGCTTTTACTGCAATAAAATACACATATTTGTATTCAGCAAAGTCTCACGTGTAAAACAGTACCCCCTATGTACAGGTTTTATGGTGCTTTGGGAAGTTACAGGGTCAAATATAGCATGTTACATTTGAAATTGAAATTCGCCAGATTGGTTACGTTGCCTTTGAGACTGTATAGTAGCCCAGGAAATAAATTTACACCCATAATGGCATACCATTTGCAATAGTAGACGACCCAAGGTATTGCAAATGGGGTATGTCTAGTCTTTTTTAGTAGCCATTTGGTCACAAACACTGGCCAAAGTTAGCGTTAGTATTTGTTTGTGTGTGAAAAATTCAAAAAAACGCCAATTTTGGACAGTGTTTGTGACTAAGTGGCTACTAATTTTCATTCTTGGGCTACCATAGGGTCATAAAGGCAACGTAAGCAATCTGGCGAATTTTAAAGTGAAAAAAATGAAACACAAGCCTTATATTTGACGCTGTAATTTTTGAAAACACCATAAAACCTGTACATGAGGGGTACTGTTGTACTTGGGAGACTTCGCTGAACACAAATATTTGTGTTTCAAAACAGTAAACAGTATTGCAGCAATAATATCGTCCGTGTAAGTGCTGTTTGTGCGTGAAAAATGCAAAAGATGTCACTTTTACTGGCGATATCATCGTTGTAATACATTTTACTGTTTTGAAACACTAATATTTGTGTTCAGCGAAGTCTCCCGAGTAAAACAGTACCCCCCATGTACAGGTTTTATGGTGTCTTGGAAAGTTATAGAGTTAAATATAGTGCTAGCAAATTAAATTCCCTATACTTTCGGCATGGGTTGTCAGGTAGGTCCCGCTAATTGTAATTAATTAGGATACCTAATTATGTAAAATTATTACATAAATATATGTGTAGAATTAATATATGTATATATATATACATATGTGTATATATACACGTGTATATATATATATATATATATATATATATATATATATATATATATATATATATATATTTTTTTTTTTTTAAATATTTTTATTTATATACATGTGTATATATATATATAGTGATATATACGTATATATTTATGTATATAAACAAAGTCAGGAGGGCTGCACTCGCCTAAACATGCATATATTACAGGGTGCTACTGGGACCAAAATACAAAAAAATATACAAACCAGTGCACTCGCTTATTAACTAAACAGAGATTTCAAATCCTAAATAGTACTATTTAAAAACACCTCACCTAGGTAGAAAATAATGGGGGTTTGGTTACATTATATGATCATACATTGCATAAGCCTGCCAACTGCATCAAAGTACCCCATTCTTGGCAGGTCCTACTCTAGCAGCCTAATGCTTGCTCTTATGAGATTAATCCACTTACTTGGGAAATGCTTCCTTACTGGGACTCTCTGCAAGTCAAGGCTAAATAGGGTCCTGGAATGAGACACCTGTGACAGGGAGGGGTGCAAAACCCAGGGGTTGGCCTAGACCCCCACAATTATAAACAAAGTCAGGAGGGCTGCACTCGCCTAAACATGCATATATTACAGGGTGCTACTGGGACCAAAATACAAAAAAATATACAAACCAGTGCACTCGCTTATTAACTAAACAGAGATTTCAAATCCTAAATAGTACTATTTAAAAACACCTCACCTAGGTAGAAAATAATGGGGGTTTGGTTACATTATATGATCATACATTGCATAAGCCTGCCAACTGCATCAAAGTACCCCATTCTTGGCAGGCCCTACTCTAGCAGCCTAATGCTTACTCTTATGAGATTAATCCACTTACTTGGGAAATGCTTCCTTACTGGGACTCTCTGCAAGTCAAGGCTAAATAGGGTCCTGGAATGAGACACCTGTGACAGGGAGGGGTGCAAAACCCAGGGGTTGGCCTAGACCCCCACAATTATAAACAAAGTCAGGAGGGCTGCACTCGCCTAAACATGCATATATTACAGGGTGCTACTGGGACCAAAATACAAAAAAATATACAAACCAGTGCACTCGCTTATTAACTAAACAGAGATTTCAAATCCTAAATAGTACTATTTAAAAACACCTCACCTAGGTAGAAAATAATGGGGGTTTGGTTACATTATATGATCATACATTGCATAAGCCTGCCAACTGCATCAAAGTACCCCATTCTTGGCAGGTCCTACTCTAGCAGCCTAATGCTTGCTCTTATGAGATTAATCCACTTACTTGGGAAATGCTTCCTTACTGGGACTCTCTGCAAGTCAAGGCTAAATAGGGTCCTGGAATGAGACACCTGTGACAGGGAGGGGTGCAAAACCCAGGGGTTGGCCTAGACCCCCACAATTATAAACAAAGTCAGGAGGGCTGCACTCGCCTAAACATGCATATATTACAGGGTGCTACTGGGACCAAAATACAAAAAAATATACAAACCAGTGCACTCGCTTATTAACTAAACAGAGATTTCAAATCCTAAATAGTACTATTTAAAAACACCTCACCTAGGTAGAAAATAATGGGGGTTTGGTTACATTATATGATCATACATTGCATAAGCCTGCCAACTGCATCAAAGTACCCCATTCTTGGCAGGTCCTACTCTAGCAGCCTAATGCTTGCTCTTATGAGATTAATCCACTTACTTGGGAAATGCTTCCTTACTGGGACTTTTTTGTATTTTGGTCCCAGTAGCACCCTGTAATATATGCATGTTTAGGCGAGTGCAGCCCTCCTGACTTTGTTTATAATTGTGGGGGTCTAGGCCAACCCCTGGGTTTTGCACCCCTCCCTGTCACAGGTGTCTCATTCCAGGACCCTATTTAGCCTTGACTTGCAGAGAGTCCCAGTAAGGAAGCATTTCCCAAGTAAGTGGATTAATCTCATAAGAGCAAGCATTAGACTGCTAGAGTAGGACCTGCCAAGAATGGGGTACTTTGATGCAGTTGGCAGGCTTATGCAATGTATGATCATATAATGTAACCAAACCCCCATTATTTTCTACCTAGGTGAGGTGTTTTTAAATAGTACTATTTAGGATTTGAAATCTCTGTTTAGTTAATAAGCGAGTGCACTGGTTTGTATATTTTTTTGTATTTATGTATATAGATATATATATATTTCATTCTACGTGTATTTTGATATAAATATATATATATTAATATCACAATACAGTTAGAACGAAATAAAACACATCTATATATTTTTTAATATTTTATTTTTAATTATTTTTTTATTTTATTTTTTTACGTATTTACATATTTTTTTTATATTATTTATAAATATATATATATAACAATAATTATATATATATATTTAATCAGTATCAGTCTACGTGTAATTTGATATTAATATATATATATATATATAATTATATTTTATATTAAAATACACCTAGACAGTGTATGTGTGTGTATGTATATGTGTATATCTATACTTAGATCATATATATATATATATATATATGATCTAAGTATATATTTTTTTTTACATTTATTTAACTTATTTTATTTGATTTTCAGCCAGCAGGGGGACTAACTGTCATTACAGTTAGTCCCCCTGCTGGCATTACTGCAGCCAGCTATCCCGGCCATGTGATTGTGAGGTCCTCGCAAGGACCTCACTCTCACATGACCGGAGGAGGAAGATCTGCCGCGGGGGGGCTACCTGGGAGTCCCCCCAACCGCGATCGCCGGCGTGGGATCGCCGGCGTGGGATCGCCGGCGACCGGGTAAGTGAATAAAAACCGGAGGGCGTACATTTACGTCCTGCGGCGTTTAGAGCCACTTTTAAAAGGACGTAAATGTACGCCCTCCGGACTTAACCCCTTAAGGACACATGACATGTGTGACATGTCATGATTCCCTTTTATTCCAGAAGTTTGGTCCTTAAGGGGTTAAAGGGTTAATAAATATATATTTACTTATCTTTCTTCCTCCCATACACTGGCCTCTCTGCAGCTGCCCCACCACTACACTAATCCAATGCCACCCCAAAGAGTCAATGCATTTCTCTGTGAGCGTTCAGCGGCACAGAAATTCTGAACATCAGTTCTAAAATCTTTGCAGCACTGAATCCCAGGAAGTCCCTCTAATGACTGTTTGAGTGACAGTCACTAGAGGTGGAGTTAAGCAGCAGTGTAAACATTGCCTTTCCTTAGAAAAAGTAGCATTTACAATGCTCAGCCTGCATTAAGCTGTAGTTGCTCTGATGTCTATAGAGCACCTCAGGGGAGTATTAGCCGCGAGGCAAACAAGGCATTTGCCTTGGGCGGCATTTTCCAGGGGGTGGCAAAAAAGCCGCCCCCAAATGCCCAAGGCAAATGTCTTGTTAGCCTTGCGGCTAACAGACATGCCGGCGGGCTGCTGGGCGATCGGGCGGCACTGTCTGGCGGGCGGCCGGCCGGCCGGCAAGGGAGCACTTCCCCTGAGCTGTCTGCTCAGCTCCCTCGCCAGCCGCAGAGTGAGGCTGGGAGGCGGAGCCGGAATATGACGTCATATTCCGGCTCCCAGCCTCAATCTGAGGCGCGCGAGGGAGCTGAGCAGACAGCTCAGGGGAAGTGCTCCCTCGCCGTCCGGCCGCCCGCCCGATCGCCCAGCAGCCACTGGACCACCAGGGAGGAAGAGACTCCCCCCTCCCCAGCATTCCCAAAGGTAAGGAGGAGGGGGGGGGGTGTTAAATTAAAAAAAAATGTGTTAAAAATAAATTTTAAAAAAATGTGTTAAAAATAAATTTAAAAAAAAAATAAAATAAAAATGTGTTAAAGATAAATTTTAAAAAAATGTGGGTGGGTGAGTGTGTGTCTGTGTCTGTTAGTGTCTGTGTCTGTTAGTGTCTATGTCTGTTAGTGTCTGTGTCTGTTAGTGTGTGTGTCTGTTAGTGTGTGTGTCTGTTAGTGTGTGTGTCTGTTAGTGTGTGTGTCTGTTAGTGTGTGTGTCTGTTAGTGTTTGTGTCTGTTAGTGTGTGTGTGTGTCTGTTTGTGTGTGTCTGTTAGTGTGTGTGTGTGACTGTGTGTCTCTGTTAGTGTGTGTTTGCCTGTGAGTGTGTGTCTGCTAGTGAGTGTGTGTGTCTCTGCTAGTTTGTGTCTGCTAGTGAGTGTGTGTGTCTCTGCTAGTTTGTGTCTGCTAGTGAGTGTGTGTGTCTCTGCTAGTTTGTGTCTGCTAGTGAGTGTGTGTGTCTCTGCTAGTTTGTGTCTGCTAGTGAGTGTGTGTGTCTCTGCTAGTTTGTGTCTGCTAGTGAGTGTGTGTGTCTCTGCTAGTTTGTGTCTGCTAGTGAGTGTGTGTGTCTCTGCTAGTTTGTGTCTGCTAGTGAGTGTGTGTGTCTCTGCTAGTTTGTGTCTGCTAGTGAGTGTGTGTGTCTCTGCTAGTTTGTGTCTGCTAGTGAGTGAGTGTGTGTCTGTTAGTGAGTGTGTATTTCTGTTAGCGAGTGTGTGTTTCTGTTAGCTAGTGTATGCGTATCTGTCAGTGAATGTGTGTGTATTTAGAATGCGGGGCGGGGGGAAAGGTTGGGTGGGGGTGGCGCGGGGGAGGGGGGGAGGGAGGGGGGCGCCTGAGTTTTGTCCTGCCTAGGGCAGCACAAAACCAGGATAAACCACTGGAGCACCTTTAATACAAGGTAATGGGAGTTTTTTTTTTTTTTTATTTTTTTTTTACCTGTTTAGTGCAGGTATTGCTATGTCAAATTGGCATGCAAAAGTCAATAATGGAGGACTGTAAACTTTACCTGTATAGTCTGTCTTATTTGGAATAAAGAATAATATATTATATATATATATATATATATATATATGTATATATGTATATGTATATATATATATATATATAATAAGATAATAAACCTGTCCTATATTCAGCACTTCTAAAAGTAATGTGCACAAAGCTTGGAGGCAAGATGTTAAGGAATTAAACATGAAACAAAAATAGAAGAAGAAACCTACGTGCATATTTGACATAAAATAGCAGCATTTAAACATCACCTGCGTATATACACAATTGGACATCTGCCAAATGTGTTCTTTTTCTCTGATCACACGACCTTTTAATTCCAAAAATAGAATTATTTCAGAAGTTACTAGTTTTTAATTTCTGCATTGACAATAACATTAGATATCCTAACCTGTTGTGAATGTCAATGTACTGCGGGCTATAAATGAGTTCTCTAAACTATTGAACAAAAAACAAATGTTCCCTCCTGCTGTGATTTTATTCCTGTTTCTGACTAGCCTTTCTTGAAAGGAATTATTCTGTCTTTGCCCATTTTTATGGATTTTCTGAACATGCTTTTTTCTTTTTCTTTTTAGATGAAATGTTCTCCCTCAAGAGAATCATAAGGAGCAGAAGCTTTTGGCACTGTTTATAATTGGGTTAGATGGTGGATGAAACAAAGATACCATCTGAGTATATGATGTGTAAATATAGAATACTAGAGATTTCTCTTTTATAGTCTTATATTTCTCTATCTTAATTTTACTTTGAGATACTAAGTGTTCATAATATTTTATTTTCTTCTTCTTCTATAGTTTAGCTATATCCCATGTATTCTTACTTGCATTTTAAGTAATGTATTGCATTATCAATTTTTTTCTATTTCCCAAGTCTCGAATCACGTTAATTTAGTCACACGGTTATTCCTTGGGGGATTACAGACTCAATTCTTGGCTCATCGGGCGATAAATCTAACGGGCCGCATACTAAGTGTTAATTGAATGGAAAAAAAAAATCTCATAGGTTATAAGTAATTTATATTGCACAGAAACAAATAAATAAACATATTAAAGACATGACTAAGTAGGCTTTTTTTAAATTAATTTAACCCTTAGTTCTACTATCATTTTGCTATATACAGTTATATAACTGTTCACAATTGCACAACATAGTATTCACTCGGTAATGTGTAAGAGACACAGCTTTATTTCTTGTACACTTTACCAAAGATTGTCTCTCAGATGAAAGGAAGCCTCCGGGCAACAGAACAACTACAAAACACTGTAGTCATTATGATACCATGAGTAACCTGGAACCAACCCGCATTATTTAGTCAAACCATTTCAGTACAGTTCGACAACTTACCTGAGAAACTTTGGTGTTTGTTACACATCTGATCTTCCCCTGTTGGAGAAGCTGGATATCTCTAGAAAATGTCTCAGTCAATGAATGTGGTTTTATATGGCATGCTTAGCTCTATGCTCCTGTAAGAGTAGGCTGGATTCAGGGGATGCTCGACCCAGGCAAGTTGTGAAAACATACAAAAATGGTTTGACTACTTTTCATAGAACAGCGCCACTCCTGGCACCATAACCACTACACCACACAACACAAGCTGCTGTGGACATGGTGCTTGGAATGTTACTTTAACATTTATTCAAGCGACTGAAAAATATAGCATCAGGATGGGAGTCTGGATGCCTAAAAGATAAAAGAATACAATTTAATTGGTGAAATATTCAACCACAGGCTGAAGGAGGAGTGGACATCCTTTTGATACTACTGTATTGTTAAGTACCATAGGGAGTGGATATCTCCTTGTATTGAGTGGAGAATATTATTGGGGCAGTGAATTAAGGACCCTTGTCTTTGGTTCAATAGAGGACATTAATTCTGCTTCCAGAAAGAAAATGTAACTAAACCATTTTTCTTAATACTGAGTGGGCCAAAATTCAGAGTAGGTTTTGACAGGTAAATAACTTATTTGTTAGTAGTTATTTTTTTGTTTTTGCAAGTTCATATTATAATTGAGTATTGGGAGATTCATCATGGGTAATTTCACAAAGGAGCAATGAGTAAGCCAGGGAAAACAATGCATTTATTTATCTACTAATCACTTTTGAAGAAGCACATTCTTATTTATATGACTTTGTCAATAAGCAAAACTATTGTTTCTCCAGTACAAAAAAAATCCACGGATAATTCTTCAGAGCCAATTGCATCCTACCAAATGTACCAGCTCACAAAAAGTTATCTGGCAAAAATTTGAGTGCTAGAGCCTCAAACATGAACTGATGTTATGAAAAAATGCAATCAAAACAGACCGATTTTGCGCGGCCGCAAATGGAGCTCAATTAAAAGCTGCCATCTACCGTACCTTGTCAAACAAATCTCCATACGTTAAGCATTCTTTGTATGTAATATCATTAAAATTGGTTCATTAATTAAAAAGTTATTGACTTCTCAAACCCAACTCTAATTTTGATCCACCCTGTATATACACCTGAAATACACATTTACCCATTTTCTTTGGCTGAACGTGGCCAATTTAGCCTTTAGAAGAACATTCTATTTAGATTCATGAGCTTTCTCCTGCTGTTATTATGGATTTGTAAGTATCTGACAGTTCTTTTCTGTTAGGTGGTTGTGTTCTAATTGTATTTTGCCCTCCATTTTAATTTTACTGCTGCCATTAGACGTGTGGCTTAATGAAACATTTATAAATAAACACAAGCAGTTTTAATTTAGTCAGACCTGAGTGCGTTAGAGAGATAATGTTATTCTCTGTCTTCTTACTGACATCAATTGATTCTCTCATGGTGCAATTTTCAATTATCTCCTTATTTTTACACAAGCACCTTTTAATCAGCTTTCTGACTTTACATTATTAGACAGGAAACGCACAGTTAAGTATCATTTCTCAATAGGATGGCAAGTCTGTGGTAAGTTACATTCATTAATAATTCAAAGGAATACATATAGAAAGTAAAAGCAAAAAAAAAAGAAAAGAAAAAAGATACACACCATAATGTAAAAATAATTAAACAAACAAAATAGTATGAAACCCTGACATATACATGTTTTTTATATATGGTGGTGATACCTTTTGATACTTTACCTGCTAAACTCCCATTCATGCAAGTTTTACAAATCCACCATACATTTCATACACACTTTTGTACTACACTAATAAACTGCCACACTGCACAAAATCCCCCCATCACACACTCTGCCATTTGATATATAGGTTTATTCACAATGTGAGAATTCAAGGTGACTGTCAAATTTAACCCCTTAAGAACCAAACTTCTGGAATAAAAGGGAATCATGACATGTCACACATGTCATGTGTCCTTAAGGGGTTAAGGTTATGCTTGCAGTTCCGTTACTGGGGCCTTAAATTTGAAATTCCCTTTGAATTCTAACTTTAGTATATAAACTTGATAGGATGAAAAAAGTGCTTCGAGGTGAGTGGACATTTTGGATCAGATACTTAAAGTTGGCTGCTGTGTGGTATAAATTGCCTGACCCATTTTTAGTCCTAGGTCAGCCCTGTCTTTGACTGTTAACTTTAGGGTTTTCTAACTAAACAATGAATTGAAGTTTAATGTAAACATTGTTTCAAATTTCAGGTTTAAATACATTATTAAAGTTGTTTTCATAGTTGGCTATCCCGGCCTAAATATTGCAATTAGATTTTTAGCTCCCAACCATTTACTGTTTAGGGTATAAACCCATCCATATTCATTAACACATTTAAAGGGAAACTTCAGTGCCAGGAAAACAATCCGTTTTCCTGGCACTGGAGATTCCCCCTCCCTCCCACCCCCCAATCCCCGGTTACTGAAGGGGTGAAAACCCCTTCAGTCACTTACCTGAGGCAGCGACGATGTCCCTCTTCGCTGTCTCCTCCTCCGCACCGCTCCTCCTACTGTCTCCGTCGGCAGGTGGGCGAGACTGATCCCGCCCACCAGCCGAGGAGACCTAATGCGCTCCCGATAGGAAAGCATTGAAAAAGATTGTGCACACAGCGTGAGGACGTCCAGCGACGCTCTAGCAAAGAAAATCTTTGCTATGTGTCAGGAAGTGACCTCTAGTGGCTGTCTAGTATATTTATAAAAACCTGCAATAATTACACTTGCAGGGTTAAGAGTAGTGGGAGTTGGCACCCAGACCACTCCAATGGGCAGAAGTGGTTTGGGTGCCTGGAGTGTCCCTTTAACTGCAGTGAGTTAAGTACAATCCAATGCACCTGTATAAAATGTTTATAGAGTGCTAGTGTTCCTTATACATCGGTTGACCTTACAATAACCAGTAAAAATGCAGAGGTAACCAATACCTTCTTTATTTCTTCAACAATGTTGAGATTTAGAAACCTATCACCTTTCATATAGAGTCCCTGTAATGGTTGAAAGCACACAGGATTATGCATTCATGAATGTGAGCTGGGTATAAATATTTAATGGTTCATAGGGATATAATTGCTCAAGACAATTCCTAATGTCTAGTAATGGAAGCATTGTAAATTGTAAGACATCGTATAGAGTACATTAACATGGTCTTAAGCGACCCCTGTAAATCCATTGTGACTATAATACTTAATGGATAATACAATTAGCACTTATACATGCACTCATAGTGTTTAGGTTACATAATTAGTGGTAATACACATCTGATATCCCAATATTCAAGCAGATGCAATTTGGTTTTGTGAGCCAGTTACATCCAGTCATTGTACATCTGATGGGGGGAGATGGGTCCAGTAATAGTTCCCCTGGGAAACTGATAAAGTCACCCTAAAACAACATATTTTTCAAGAGCAAATTAAAGTCATTTTGCACTAGCATAACTGACCACTTCATTCCTTTTATGGAGAGAGTCGTCATCTTGATAAGAACTAGATAGTAAACAATGTTAACAGCGTAGTAATCCTAACAATTAGTGGTTCGCTGTTAGATAGCTTGCAACATGATGTGATTTATGCAATCAGGAATGTTAGAAACGCAGGCACCAGTGTCTATGTAAGTAATTATCATTATGACTTTATAGTTTAGTACATGGAGAGTGCATGTTCACTCTTTAAGGATAAGTGTGAGAGATTTTGATACATGAATTGGACAATGGACAATGAGTTAAAAGACGCAGCACCCTTTTGTACAATCAATAGGTATCCTTTTACAAAAAGCAAAGTCTGATGTATATAGTTGCAAGAAAATGTTTGTTAATCTTTTGGATTTGCTGGTTTTCTGCATTGATTACTCAGAAAATGTGTCCTAATCTTCATCTAAGTCACAATTATAGACAAACACAATCTGACTAATCTTTATAACACACCAACAGATGATGATAATAGATAATGAGTTGATAATAAAAGTTAATCTCCATGCTTACTATTTTTTACAAAAGCTATGTGTCAGGTGTTTCAATTAAATGGATGTGTGCACATATCACCTGCCTTTTAAATAAAAGTACAGACAATCAGGTTACTGGTGAATATGTTATTCCTTAGAAAGATTGGTTAGTGTAAACCATGTTTTTATCATTTCACAGAACCTTAGAAGAGACATTATAGAAAAGTAAAAAACTGGAAAAGATAAAAAATGCATTGCTTATGACTTGGGTGTTTGTCGATCTATGCTAAAACAAATTGTCTACAAATGGAGACAACACAGGACTGTTGCTACTTTCCCTATGAGTGGACACAATGCAAAGATCACTCTGAGAGCACAAGAGGCAATCATTAAAAGGTGATAAAGAACCCAAGGGTAACAACTAAAGATCGCTAGAAAAACTCTACAAACTGCAAAAGTCTTTGTTCATGTGTCCACATTTAGAAAAATATTGAACAAGTCTCTTTCTCATGAAAGAAAAGCACGAAGGAAACCACTGCTGTCTATAAAAAAGGAATGTGGCACATCTTAGGTTTGCCCAACGCTCCTGGATGTTCCACAGTCTACTGGGAAAATGTGCTGTTGACAGAGCAAATGAAACTGGACCTTTTTGATATAGATACACAGCACTATGTAAGGTGAAAAAAGGACAACACACACTAACACCAAAATCTCATCCTAACTGTGAAGCATGGAGCAGGCATCATCAGGGTTTGAGACTACTTTGCTATCTCAGGCCTGGAAGCCTTGCAATTGTTGAGGAAACAGTGAATTCAGAAGTGTATCAAGACAGTTTATAAAAGAATGTCAGGACAAGAGTCCAGGATCTGAAGCTAAAGATGGCTGATGCAGCAAGACAATTACCCAAAGCACTTTGATCCACAGAATATCCCTTTAATAGGTGATAAAAAGTTATGTGAAGAATCATATTTTCCATGTTTAATTTAACTTTTATATATTGTTTAGTTTGTTTCCATTTTTGGTTTGTAAAGGAATTATTTTCACATAATATAATATACGTGAGTCTAATTAGTCCTGATTAGCCATTTCTAGAGCTAATTAAAATTCATCTTAAATCATTTTAATACACTGCCTATACATATACTACGATGTTTTGCACATTTATCATAGAAAAATAGAGCTGTTTATAGTACATTTTCCGAAATGTTTACAGGCTTGGTCACATGCTTCAGAAATCTTACAAGTCATAAATCATAAATAATAAAACACTTCTAGGTTCTGTGGGTTTTCTTGAACCACGTTGAGTTGTAAATAACAAATCAAAGAATCAATCGCATTACGTTAGCAAGTTCAACTTTTACTGGTAAATTAATTGATAAATAACTTATTTAAGGTTTCATTTCAATTTGCTTCTGTTTATCTGAATACTATGTGGATCTTATTAATTGGCCTCTTTCTCCATTAAGTGAACCTATCGTAGGCAAGACACACAGGTCAGAAGTTAGATACAATTTATTTATAGATATTTATTTAGTGTAAACACTAACAAAATGACACAGTTATTGCTGAAACTTCCTATACCTCCAGGCTTAGCTTAGACAGAGAGTGTCCGGCTCTCCTGTGGCTAAAGGCAGAAAGTGATGCAGTGGATGAAGTGGTTATCATTCTTAAAGTGTTCCTTTAAACATTTTTTCCCCAATTCCAACATTCAAAATAATAATAACATATTGTGGCAAAGATGCCACAAGCTCTTGGAGGCTAGCCTCCTGCCCAAAGACTATAGGCCATGTAAAAGACCTGTTAAAAGACTTTGTTCGTGTGGGTTCCCAGTAAACACATGAACTGCAGACCACCCGCATGCTTGTTAACCCCTATTGACACTTCAATAAAGCTTCACACCTCAGTGTTCTAAGTGGTCGTCTGGTGGCCGTCGTTCGTATGCACGAACACGTGGTGGCGGCCATCTTGTTCACATGAATGCAGGCAGCGGTGTTTGGTCATCGAGTTCATGATACTCAATTCGGACACGTTAACTTGCGAACCCCGTTGAACCTCCATCATCGCCTGCGTTTGTTTCCTTACATCTTAGAAGAGCCCTGTTCAGGGAAATTGTTCGTATGGATTAAGTAAACAATCTCCACATTACAACTATGGACTATGTACAGTAGTTTGTTCATTTTTTACACTCCCAAAATTGACCGACCTCTACCACTTTTCTTATGGAACTATTTTGGACAGAAGTCACGTCTGAGGATATGACTCTTGTGGGATTTCCGGGAATTTTGGGGGTACTTTTGGGGTGTTTGAAAATTGTATGTTTTTCTGTACATGGAGATAATTGAGTTTGTACAGTTCCAGTATCTCTCAGGCACAGAGGAGGAGTGTGTGACATGTATAAATTATGTGACTGTACCTGCATTAAACAGATCACTTCCCAGCATTAAGCCTCGGCTCATATGTGGGGGGGAATGCTATACCTACTCTAAATACTGTAATACTCTCTGGAGAATAGCTCTAACCACTGGGAGCTGGATCCCGGACTCAGATTCAGGATGGGAAGAGGAGGCAAGACCCCAGCCAAGCTGTGGGAGCAAAGAGGCTGAAAGTGCTTATGGTGTCCCGGAGACAACTAGGAAGCCTATTTGGTGGAGGTACCCACTCGGAGGACCAGGCAGTCCATCACATTCAGTGGCAGCAGTAGGATGGCTTCCTAGCGAGTGGAGAAGCATTCAGGGGACACTGGAATATCGCATGGATTACTGACAAGAGGGGTAGCGCTAGCATCCATGCAGCATCCCTGTCTGCAGAGGATCTCAGGAGGATGGAGAGAGCTAGCCCCAGGGCAACATCCCCATATTAAGAGGAGTTCCTCTGGAGACTACAGAGCAACTTGGCCCGAGAGGATGGTCCTGTCTCGGAAGAGGGCATACTGGACTGGAGGGATGCCACTTAGAAGAAGCTGTGGTACGAGGCCCCAGGGAGGATGTGCAGGTTCAGCGGAGAGAGAACCTCTCAAGCAAAGAGTTTCGGTTACAGGTACAAGTGGTTACAGGTTATAGGTACAAGTTTGCTCCTGGGGGAGCAGCACCTGGAGGAGTGGGTGACGGAGCTTGAGAACCTGGTCTGGAAGGAGCTGTGGCTGGACGAGGCTTACTGGGCTCTAGAGTGGTACACAAACTGGCGCTACCAGTGGATGGCTGAAGATAGTGTGCCAGAGGGTGAGGACTATAATGGCCCTGGCCTGTTATGGGAGTCCTTTGAGGAGGACGACAGAGTTTCGACTCTGGGACATCCACAGTACCAGAGAAGCCCTGATGGATCTTCCTAGAGCTGACGACCTGGGGCCCGACTTGATTAATTTGGCCACCATGGAATGAGAGCTGGAGCAGGGTTACCAACGCCTGTTCAGTTCGGTTCTGCAAAAGTGTGTTCTACAGGGAGTAGAGACAACCGGTCTCACTCCCCAGCGACAGTGTATCCTGCAGGGAGTGGAGACAAACAGTCTGTGTCCCCAGTGACAGCCGGAGTTACAGGGAGAGGAGATTATCGGTCCCTTTACCCTACAGCAACAAGCATCATTGGGAGTGGAGACAACTGGTTTCTCTCCCCAGCAGCAGCAGACATCACTGGGAGTGGAGACGACCGGTTGCACTCCCTAGCAACAGCAGGAGTAACAGGGAGTGGAGACAACTGGTCTCACTCCCCAGTGGCAGTGTACCTTGCAGGGAGAGGAGACAACCAGTCCCTCTCCCCACCAGCAGCTAGCATCATTGGAAGTGGAGAAACCCGGTCCCACTTCCCAACATCAGCAGGCATCTCTGGGAGTGGAGACAACCGGTCTAACTCCCCAGTGGCAGTGTATCATGCAGGGAGTGGAGACAACCGGTCCCTCTCCCCAAAAGCAGCTAGCATCACTGGAAGTGGAGACAACCGGTCCCACTTCCCAGCATCAGCAGGTATCACTGGGAGTGGATACAATCGGTGTCACTCCCCAGCGGCAGTGTCCCCTACAGGGAATGGAGACAACTGGTCTCACTCCCCAGTGGCAGTGCTTGGTATATAGAGAAACCAGGGATGATGGACGCTATAACCACAGCAAAGTGGACCTAGCCGGGCAAAGCATGGCACAGGAGGCTACCAGGTCAGCTAGTTGTTGTTGGGTGGGCTTCTTGACTAACTCAGGTATAGAGCGGCAGGAGGTCTGGTACCTGGTTAGTCTTCCCTTGGGGGAAAGATGTGTGATGAAATTGACCTACCGCTACCACTTTTCTTATGGTACTATTTTGGGAAGAAGCCACATGTGTGGTCGGTCAAAAGTTGGCTTCCATGGAAAATCAGAACCACTGAACTGATCTGAGTGATTTTTGGATATGTTGATTGAGGCTATTGAGGATATGACTCTTGTGGGGTTTCCAGGCATTTTGGGGTGTTTAAAAATATTATGTTTTTTTGTACATGGAGATAATTGAGTTTGTACAGTCCCTGACTCAATTATCTGTCAGGCATAGAGGAGAAGTTTGTGACATGTATAAATTCTAGACGTGCACCAGTGAAATTTTCGTGTCGTACAAATGATTTCGTACTGAATAAAAATTGTATTAGTCAATCCCGAATTTCATCTGTAAACGATTCATTTTTTGGACGAAATTCTGTAAAAAATAAATAGTTTTTGTACAATAGGACGAATATAGGACTGCGCATATGCAAAAAAAAAAAGCAAGGAGGCAGCCGGCAGCGCTACCAGCTCCCTTCTTGTAGTAAACACTCTGACCCCCATATTAATAAAAGGGAAGTTAAATCTTGCCCATGCTGTGTAATTTGATTTAAAAAATTCTTATTGGTTGCTTTCAACCAATCAGAGAGTTATGAGTCAAATTACACAGCATGGAAAAATTCCAAAGAACTTTCCCACGCTGTGTAAAATGACTCAGAGCACTCTGATTGGTTGGATTCCAAGCCAACCAATCTGTGAGGAACTGACTCTGCTGGGTTTCGAACATGCTGCTAAACCGCTTCCTTACCAGTACACCAGCCTGCCTTTTGCAAATGTACCTGAGATCTGGTATCCTTGACTCTACAGCATTGGTATCAGTGACAAGTCTCTTCAGCTGTGTCTGGTCATGTGTCTGGTTCTTGTCCTATAAAAGCCACTTCCTGTCTCTGTACCTTTGCCAGATTATTGTGGTTCCTGTACTCTCTAATCAAGCTTGTTCCTGTTTCTCCTACCTGTTGCTGATTTTGGACCGTTTTGACTTTGCTGCTTCTCCTTCCCACTGACCTCGGCTTGCTTCACTACGATTATCATCTCTCTGCTCCAGTCTCCCATCTCTGCTTAAGACCAGAAGGCCACTCAAGGCTCAGGGGCTCAACCACCTGGGTAACGAGTGGCTACCTCTGGCAGAAAACATTGCTGATCTGGCTACTGGACTCCAAAACTTTGTCACATCAATATCATTACACAATCAGAGTGCTGTGACAGGTAAATGTAGAGACTTACCTGTTAGTCTCTTCATTAAGCTGTCAGAGCAGTCTGATTGGTTGGCTTGGAATCAACCAATCAGATTGCTCTAAATCAAATTGCAGGGCTTGGGTAGCCTATATAAGGCTTCCCCCGCTCTGCAAAGTTCATTCTGTGCGAAGCCCTCCGGCATTTTTTTTCCGCTCCAGTTCTTTTTTTTTTTTATTTAACAGTTGTGACGGGACAATTATGGATTTTTATTTGCCCTTTTTTGGGGCTGAGGAAAGAAAAGAAGACATGGCAAATATGAAATGTTATTTTACAGGGTATCAGTTTATTGCCCACCCCTCAATATTATTAGGTTGAGGTGGGTAGGAAGGGTATTTTTATTGGGGGGGAGTGACTAGGGGCTTGGTGACCGGTCATGGGTGGGGACCTAGGGGGGGGGGCATAAGGTCCCCCTTTAATCAATTAGGGTCCTCACCCACCGTTCACGGGTGGCAACCTGGGTGGGGACATTATGTCTCCCCCATTATTTATTTAATTAGGATCCCCACCCGCTGCTCATGGGTGGGGTCCTAGGGGGGACATTAGGTCCTCCCCATTATTTATATATTTAGGGTCCTGACCGGCCACTCATGGGTGGGGACCAGGGGGGACATTAGGTCCCCCTTTAATTAATTAGGGTCCCCACCCCACACCCACCTCTCATGGGTGGCAACCTGGAGGGGGGATGATATATCATATATAAACATATCAAAATATTAAAATATTTTTCAAAATATTAAATAACTTTAAAAGCTTAGTCAAAAATATTAAATTGAGGCCTTAATTTTCTAAAATTTAGCTCTACCTAATAACAATGAAATTTACAAATTTCAAGATACATTGTATAAAGTTTTGTATTTTATCATTACCCAACTCTAAGACATGTAATAAATGGATAATATAAAAAAAATGTAAAGAAACTTTGGATCTTACAATTCTATTATCCGATATTTGACTAGCTCATCAGTGCTTTTTTCTTTCTATGGAAAGGCAGATACGTCAAACCAGCCACTGCCTTGTTTGTTAAACTGGATCTCTTTCACTTAATCCTTTTTTACCTGGAATTGATTATTCAAGTCATAATCCAGAAATATCACTCACCTGTTTTAAACAATTAGCTTTCCATGTACCTTGGCTCATGCAATTGAGAGCCATACTAAACTAAATTGCATGTAAGGAAACCTGATAATCCTGCTTAGGTATGAAACACTCATGTACCTTTTTAAAAAAAAACAGACAATTTAATTTGTTTTAATTTTTGTGTTTTTTTTTTTTTTTTGGCCAGTAATTTATTTAAAATTCACAGAGTGGTTAAATGGTTAAACAAATTGCTGGAAAATAATTAGAATGTCTTACACTTCTAAAACATTAATGTTAACAACAGCTTTCCACTGCCAAATGGAGTACAATTGCTTTTCAGGCAAATGTAAATTAAATCCCCTACAGAGACCAGCTCCGGAATAAAATACAGATGATACATGAGACCTGTTATCCCAAATGCTAGCTTCTGTCTCTGACATTAATCGTGCTCACATTTCACATTCACAAATGTTTTTTTCCTTTTTTTTTTTTTTCATTTTATGGGGAATGACGCGGATCTCCCTGAGGCCATTCAGACTTGTACTGTTTTTCTCAGAAAAAGAAAAGAAAATGCATAATGTAAAATGACACAGCTATAATTGAGCTTTAAAGCGTAACTGCCCCTAAACCCACGCTGACCCTAAACTTACTGGAGGGGTTAAAATGCTTTACTGCACGCCATCACAACACATGGTATAGTACTACGGCTGCTGCTCTAATTGTCACGGCTCCTGGTGATTCTGCCGGTGTGGTTGTACATAAAGTAAGCAACCACGGCGACAGAAACAATTCATACTTACCTTGCTCGCGGCAGACCACTGACCGATCCCCCTCCTGTCCTGTCTCCAGAGGGTGCGACGCTCTTAGGAGCGCCGACAACTGAGGTTTCAGATTTTTTTAGTAAATTTACCTTCGCCCACACCAAAGATGGCGCCAACATGCGTGCGACGTCACGTCATAGACGCGCACACAAACTTTTTGGGGTCAGAGGTCGGAGACAGCCAATTACAGCCAAAGGAGGGGTATTTAAACCCAAATAACATTTCTGTCAGTGCCATGTCGATGGTTATGTTTGATGGTTATCCGAGAGTGTGTTCCTGATCGTGTATATCTGATTTTTTACTTTGGCTTCGTTCTGACTTCCCTGATTTCCAGTACCCTTGACTTTTGGCTTTTCCTTCTCGCTGTTCCTCGATCTGTCCCCCTGACCTCGGCAAGTATTTTGACTATTCTCTGGTAAGTGAAGTCCAGCCATTCTAAGGTCCGGTTAGATGTTATCCTTAGTCCTAGGTGTGATACATTTCTGCAGGCTGGATCAACAGTATTCCTGACACTAATATGGTTTTAAGGAAGATAAAAATTCTGTAGGTTTGTTTTTGTCTAGTAAATAAATCATTATTTTCTCTAAAACACGTTGTGAGAAACAAGGTTACATTAAGGGGCAGATTGTTACTGGCATTTAAAATATAAATTAATATATACTTTAAAAAGAAGATGTCGAGGAGAGCAGAATGGAATTAAACTAATGAAGCTATAATAGAGGCAGTGGCTATTTATTCTTGTTTTCTAGGATATTACAAGTGCACAAGATACAGAATTTATTTGGAAGCTGTCAAGTTAGGCCTAAATTTAATTAGAGCCACTCATGTTTAGCGGGCAGATTATCGGTTCCCGATAAGCCATTTAATGATTTGGATCAATTAAACTTGTTACGTTTGTCATCATTCCTTCAGAATTAGCTTTAGCCATTTTTTGATACATTGTTAGAAATGTTGAAATGTAATTTGTATTCATGTTTATGGTTATATGGAGGTATATTACATTGAACAAGCACATAATGCCTGCTTTAGTGCTGCTTTTTGCTATAATGTGGCATTTTAGCTATATTGACAGATTTCAGAATCATGCAGAACTGATAGGAGACTAGTTGTATTGTTGAACACAGCCATAGTAAGCATTTTCAATGTATGCATGCGTTTCGGGGAGATCTTTCTCCAATTTCCATTCTATTCAGATAAATAGAAAAAAAAACACACACACACACAAAAAAAAAACAACACAAAACAATGCGTAAAAGAGCAATATTTCTGTGTTGTAAATTTAAATTCCCAGAACAGTGAATCAGGTTTAATATATTTGCTGATTCCAAATGAGGAGAAAAATCCCTGCATTACTTGGAAGGAAAAGTGCAACATGAGAGGGTAGGTAGTGCATATATGCTGGAGACGGAAATGGATTATTGTCACTAAGTGCTTGTTAAGCATATGAACGTATATTTTCACAAAATCGGTTCTAGTCAATTAATGTTTTATCCTATGTGGAAATTAAGAGGATATAGCCAGTCCTGGCTCCTTCTGCTACTGTATTTAAAGGGACATTCTAGGCATGATAAGCACTTTGAATTACTGCAAAGAGTGTGGTGCTTAGAGAACTATTTTATTTTATTCTGGGCTGCAGAAGGAGTGACTTGTAAAAATATCTACCACTGTAAGAGGCCCAGCAAGTATGTTAATTAGGCAGCCAGAACATTTAGATTTAAATATCATTTTCTCTGTTGTGTGTACACACACTGCACGCACATTAGGGAAACCTGACTCCCATCCCTGGAGAAAGCCATACGCAATAATCAGCAATGCCAAAAGCAAAACACAGCTCAACTCACTAAACAGTAAACAGGGCTGTGTATCAATTAATAAACTAAATAAAGGGACACTATAGGCACCCATACCATTCCATCTGATTGAAGTGGTCTGGGTGCACTGTCCCTGTCCCATTTACTTTTATTATTGCAGGTTTTTTTTTTAAACTGATAAATACTTTCAGGACTAAGACTTCCTCCAGTGGCCGTCTATCAGACAGCCACTAGAGGCGCTTCCTGGTTGCTAACTGACTTTTGGTTGTCTAAATGACGCTGGGCTTCCTTAAGCTCTGCATGAGGACATCCAGCATCATTGAAAACTCCATACGAAAGCATTCAAGCAATGCTTTCCTATCTGGAGGGCATTATGCTCGCAGTGCATGCACATTGAATCCATCAATGAATGTTTTATATTATCACACCAATAACATACAATATTATATTTATAATATATTATCATACCAATAACATACAATATTATATCTATTCTATAATATATTATCACACCAATAACATACACTATAACATCTATTCTGTAATATATTATCACACCAATAACATACATTATATCTATTCTGTAATATGTTATTATCTCACCAATAACATACAATATTATATATATTCTATAATATATTATCACACCAATAACATACAATATTATATCTATTCTGTAATATGTTATTATCTCACCAATAACATACAATATTATATCTATTCTATAATATATCACACCAATAACATACAATAGTATATCTATTCTATAATATGTTATTATCTCACCAATAACATACAATATAACATCTATTATGTAATATATTATCACACCAATAACATACAATATTATATCTATTCTATAATATATTATCACACCAATAAAATACAATATTATATCTATTCTGTAATATGTTATCACACCAATAACATACAATATTATATTTATAATATATTATAACACCAATAACATACAATATTATATCTATTCTATAATATATTATCACACCAATAACATACACTATTATATCTATTCTATAATATATTATCACACCAATAACATAAAATATTATATCTATTCTATAATATATTATCACACCAATAACATACAATATTATATCTATTCTATAATATATTATCACACCAATAACATACAATATTATATCTATTCTGTAATATGTTATCACACCAATAACATACAATATTATATCTATTCTGTAATATATTATCATACCAATAACATACAATATTATATCTATTCTGTAATATATTATCACACCAATAACATACAATATTATATCTATTCTATAATATATTATCACACCAATAACATACAATATTATATCTATTCTGTAATATATTATCACACCAATAACATACAATATTATCTCTATTCTATAATATATTATCACACCAATAACATACAATATTATATCTATTCTATAATATATTATCACACCAATAACATACAATATTATATTTATAATATATTATCGCACCAATAACATACAATATTATCTCTATTCTATAATATATTATCACACCAATAACATACAATATTATATCTATTCTATAATATATTATCACACCAATAACATACAATATTATATCTATTCTATAATATATTATCACACCAATAACATACAATATTATATTTATAATATATTATCACACCAATAACATACAATATTATATTTATAATATATTATCACACCAATAACATACAATATTATCTCTATTCTATAATATATTATCACACCAATAACATACAATATTATATCTATTCTATAATATATTATCACACCAATAACATACAATATTATATCTATTCTATAATATATTATCACACCAATAACATACAATATTATATCTATTCTGTAATATGTTATTATCTCACCAGTCACATATACAATATCACATCTATGCAGAAACAAATTGGTCCATATTTTTTGTTTGGGACCATTGTGCGAATTTAAGTAACTATACCATTGTGTGTGTTTTTAAGTATTTAATAGTGAACATGCTACACATTTGCTGTTTTCTTTTTGTGTATTTTCTTACATTGAAGTTATGACTGTGGCAGAGCCGTTAATGGCTGTTCTAGATGCTTCCTAATTCTTCCATTTTGTCTAATGCGGAGCGCCACATCAGCACTGTTAGTAACAAGAGCTAGGCATTATGGGAGGATTTGAACAAATATGTAAGAGCATTGGCCCACCCATTAGTATGTCACATCTCAAACCCCAGGACACCAGGGCTGGAATAGAGCATACCGACGGCCCACCTGTGCTGATCATTTAGGATAAGATGGAATCCTCCTCCTGGATAATAAGGACCGGTCCTGCATGTTCTGTTTATCCCCACATAGCAGAGAGTACAGGGTAAAGTAAGAAGCATGACTGTCCCCATGTAATACAAGTTCATTATTTTTAATCCACACCCCATGGTATGTCGGTCATCCTTATATTGCTCTATATGTGAAACTAGCCACCGGTAATGTAAACAGGTTTAAGCTTCCTCTTGGCATATACCATGGGAACCCTTTGTCTCCTCATTTAATGGGAAAAATACTACACATATCTCTACTAGTTAGTGAGGGAGCATCCACACTTTGTATAAACTCACCCCACAGTCCAGAGGATGGAGAATTGAGTGGCAGCTTACATGCAAATGATGGACAATTAATGTAACCCGTACTCATCCACAAAGGAAGTATGCAAGGAATATGGGGACAGCGGTAGTAGTGGTTCTGGAGACTCCTGTTTATTAATATATATAAAACGACTTCTAAATACCTCTCTGTTGAAGAAAACTCCATACCCACTTAAACCAGGAACTGACTGGGATCTCTCAACTAATCTCTTGTCACCAATATAAATTAAAGGAACACACTAGAGCTTAATGCAGTGGTTCGGGTGCAAAAAGACTGTCCTGCAGTCTTAGCAATGTAAAAACTAACTTTTCTGAGAAGGTATAATTTTTACACTTCCTAAGTAGTCTGATGACAGCAACTAGAGGTGTTTCTCATTGTGGTCCTGCAATCTTTGCAGGACAGATATTTGGCGTCGTCATACTCTGCATTTCTCTGCATTATTCCCCAAAATCCATTTCTATGTGGAGCTTTCTCACTGGGAACATAAATCTTAAGAGGGACAGATAGCTAAACAGGAAAACCTCTAACATAAATACATATTTTTTTTGTAACATTAGTGTCCCTTTAATAGCGCACATTATCGGCATGGATATTCTGTAATTCATTATTGAACTTAGTGAAATTCAAGGAGTTACTTTTAACATGAGCTGCATCAAAGGGACACTCCACTGCCCAATTACAAAAGGGAAAAAAAAAATCACTGTTTTTTAGATTTCCCCTCCCAGGCCCTCCAGGTGTCTCTCCCCCCTCACCTTCTGTACTTGTCCATGTGCGTCTCCTCCATCCCCTCCTTTCAGGTGTCTCTCCCACCCTCCCGTCCTGTACCTGCTCACCATGGTACAGTACCTGGTCTGTAGTCCGCTCAGCCACGCTACAACAGCGGCAGGAGGGGAGCAGCTCAGAACAGCACTCCCCTCCTACCTATCACCATCATTGTTATTTACCTTTCTCTTCTCCTGGCCACAAACTCTGCTCCTCGGTCTGCATCTACGGAGCGCCGCCGGCACAAAATGTTGGCAAAATAAAACGGCGGCGGGTCCGTGAAGCGTTCGTAAAGGCAAGAGTACGTAAAGTGGGAGTAGGTAAAGCGGGAAATGCTTGTACTCCCAATGAAAACTTGTCTACATTAACAGTGTTATTCACTAAGTTAAGAATTTAAGGTGAAATCAAAGTGAATTTCAAATTTAAGTTTAAAATAGTCAGCCATGCTTTCTATTTAGCTGCTCTGGCCTTAAATTTTAAATGGGAGGTATGTTTGAAAACAGCTGAGCTAAACAATCAGCATGTTACAGGACTGGTTGTCTGCAGGTCCGGATTCACATCATGAGTGCCTGAATTCTCAAACGCCCTCCATTCACCGCCTCCAAACTAACAAAAAAAAGTACTTGAACTTTTAAATCTGATTCAAAAAATTGTATATATATACTCACATAAAGTGGGAGTGTGTGTATGTATATAGTCTGTGTGCAGGTGCAGCAGTGTGTATAAATGTCTGAGTGCATGTATGTGTGTATGTATTTCTAAGTATGTGTGTCAGATTTTGTTTGTGTAGAGTGTGTTAGTGCAGTGTGTGTAGCAGTATGTGTATGTGGGTGTGTGTTTATTAGTGTGTGGTTAACAGTACTTTCTCCCCAATGCTAGGTAAAACCTAGCATTAAAGGGACACTATAGGCACCAAAAAAAAAAAATTAGCTTAATGTAGGTTTGGTGTACTCATTTAAAATTTGTTTAGATTTTGGCTGACTAGATGCAGTATGTTCAGTTGTGTGTGTGTGGACAGTAGTATGGGTAACAGTGTATGTGGGCAGCTGTGTACTTTGTCAAATTATTCTTCCTACTTTGGACAAGCTTGACAAAAAGGCGGGCCTACCGCTGTCATATTTGTTATGTCCCCCAGCTGTCACCAGTAACATCTGAAGGGAAATAAAGCTCTTTCTATAGAGGATCCCACGGGATCCTCCATAAACCTGAATTCTGTACTCTTGTGCATGCGCAAGAATACAGCGTTGATGTCGGCTCCTGGCAGCTGAAGAGCCAGCCGTTGAAAAAAATTTGTAGAGGATGGCAGTGCCCAAGAGGGACAGGTTCAGGTAAGTAAATCTCATTTTTCCTGACCCCCATGGCCATCGGACCCCCAGTAGCGATGTCACCAATAGAAGTCTTTGCATCATATGCAAAAACCCCAGATGGTGACAGAGCCACTTTAGTTTATAAAAGTTCAAATTTCTGATGAAATTTGCACAATGATATAGATATGTAGAACGGCAGCAAGAAGTAAGGAGAGCTCTGCTGAAAAATATTTACACTTTAGGCTTGAATAAGAAAATCTCCTGTCCAATGTTTCCTAATGTATTGTCTAACACTTCCTGTTGGTGGCAGTATAGTGCATGTTTTTCGTACAAAATCTCTACATATATGCATATGGCCTCTCAATGAAATCTGAATATTTTTTCCAAAGATTTTCAAATACATGCTGCACCTACATACATTGCCCTTTAGATCCCTTTTAACAACATGTTTACTTTGATCTGGGCTTAATATTTATAATTAAGTGAATAACACTGCACCATGAGATAAGATTTTTCAATCTGTAGGGGTGTACTAGGGGGTCGTGAATCCTACCTTAGGACACAGGCTTATTTTGTTTACTCTTACTCTTACAATATAAGAGCTGAAACTGAAAGTGCAATTAGTCAATAATATTAAACATTGGTGTATTTATTCAGCATTGCACGATTTCAGTGTTTGAATAGACACTTTTTTTTCCATTTGGAATATTGTGAAATAGATAGAACATGGTAATGGCAGTTCAGTTTGTACTTAACCCATTAAATACTGTTGCAGTGTGTACTCACATATATATGATGGGCACTTGTGCCAGGTATCCCACCCATGACACGTGTGTCTGTGTGTATGGGTGTATTTGTGTCTGTGTGCTTGTATGTGTGTGTGTGTACCTGTCCCTTGCATGTGCACTTATGGGTATAGAAGTGAGTGAGAGAGAGAGAGAGAGAGAGAGAGAGAGAGAGAGAGAGGGAGGGAGAGAGAGAGAGAGAGAGAGAGAGAGAGAGAGAGAGAGAGAGAGAGAGAGAGTGTGTGTGTGTGTGTGTGTTCTAAAACTGCAAGCTGAAGCAGCCAAACTATACAAAATCCCTAATTAAAACAATTGGCAGATATTTTTAAAAGATTACATCATGTTGGCTGTATTTTGCAAGTCATTTGCCAACTAATTACAACTAACCACTTAGTGAACAGATCTTTGTGTGTAATTGAAGCACATCTTGGGAAATGTTTAAACTTCTAAAACTACAGTGTCCCTCCCCCCTCACACTCCCTCCGATAAAGAAAGGGTTAATATCTATTTTTTCACTTAATTGATTCCGCTACCTCAGTGCTGGGTCGGGCTCTACCTCTGCCGACGTCAGCCGATGGGGGAATCCAATGCGCCTTCCCAATAGGAATGTATTGACAGAATGTTTTCCTATGAGGATTTTACAGATTCTGGATGTCCTCATGCAAAGTGTGAGGACATCCAGCGCAATTTTACAAAGTCAAACATGAAACCGCAAGACGTGTCTCTAGTGGCTGTCTGGTAGAGGCAGTCCTAGCTCTGTAACGTTTTACATTGCAGGACTAAGGGGATTAGGGACACTGCACCCAGACCACTGTAATGAGAAGTGTTTCCTTTAACGCAATCTATTACATTTGAAACATGTCTATTTGATTGTGATGAGCTAAAAGACTGCTGTAAAAAAAGCCAATTGCAATGCAGATCTGTCAATCACCATTCTTCTTTAAAATGAGCTCTACAAGATCTGCAACATCAGTGATATCGGTATGTGAACGGAGTTAAAAAAATACATCAGAAGATACAATTCCTCTAATAAAATGTTGGTAATATTTTTAAAGTATTGCAATATAAAGTAATGTGTTTGTGTTTTTGCGTGTGTGTGTGTGTATGTGTGTGTGAATCTAACAAAAACTAAACACAACAGTTCATTATCATAACAAGCTGGGTGTACTTACCATCACACATCATAAACCTATACAGATGACGTAAACTGAGACTAAACCTTGGTCAGTATTTAGTAAATAAAGCCAAACACAGTTTTTTATTACTGTTTTCTATATATATATATATATATATATATATTAGTTTATCCCAAGTCCATTATATATATTTTGTTAGGTTCTGTGCTAAATATCCTAATATTGAATTAAATTCCAGATACCCTATGTATTGTCACTCAATCAATGAAGGTGTCTCTACAGTTGCCATAGCAAAAGTCTTTGTTTAAATTAAAGTCTAAGGATGATATTACTGTTTGCTAAAAAAAAAAATATTCAAAGGCAATTTCACACAAAGGAGAGCTGTTTCCTCCCCACTCTCTGACTCTTCACAAATGAAAGGAAATGTGCTCCTAATAAATGAAAGAACTTAATGTATAGAGGCAGATCAGCAACAGAGGGTTATAGAAAAAGTACCTCCCAGTTCTGTACAACAGACACTAGCCTTGCTCCCCCTCCCCTCTCCCCTCCTCTCCCCCTCCTCTCTCTCTCTCTCTCTCTCTCTCTCTCTCTCTCCTGACTGACTGTGTCTCGTGTTGTAAAGTTCAGCAGCCACTGGAGAAGGGGCGGTGGATTTGTTCTCTCCAAACACTCTACCTTTCACTTCCTCTGTGGATTTTCTTTTCTTTTGATTAACTGGAAAGCCGGCTTGGACACAGTGAGCTGTGAGATCATATGTTACCAGGCAGGACACCTCAGTGTTCTACAGAGTCCTAAAATGTTACTGTAACAATATGGATAAAGCCTGACCTTACAATACGCAGCACCTTAACTTATAGCCTGAAACAGGACTTTTAACTGAACTTTTATCCATCTGGTGTTTCTGGCCCAAGGGGGTAAAATAAACATGTTCTACATTGAATCCGTCTGCATGGATCCTCCAGGATTAGAAGGGTTACTTGAATTTGGGGATGGAATAAGAGATAAAACTTTAAGGTGAAAACCTGAGGGCTTGTCGTTGGCTTTCTTGGGGGTGGTGCTGAAGGACAGCGGCAGAAGCTCGGACTCAGAGATGAACTTTGAAAGGAATTCCTTTATCCTGAATGTTGGGGGTGCCAGATATTCCTTCTCCGAAGATGTGATCAAGGATTTCCCTCTGCGAAGGGTCAGCAGACTTCACAACTGCTCCTCTGAGAAGGATGTTTTGGAGGTCTGTGATGACTACGACCAGGAGAGCAATGAGTATTTCTTTGATAGGCACTCGGAGGCATTTGGCTTTATCATGATGTACGTGAAGTATGGGAAACTTCGATTTGTGCCCCAGATGTGTGAGCTGTCCTTCTACAATGAGATGATTTACTGGGGCTTGGAGAGTTCCAATTTGGAATACTGCTGTCAGAGAAGGCTTGATGACCGCATGTCTGATACATACACTTACCTGTCTGATGAGAGCAAGCCGGATGAGAGCACCAACAAGGATGAGGTGAAAGAAAGTCCAGAAGACAAAAAGTGGCTTGAACGCATGAGATTGACTTTTGAAGAGCCAACCTCGTCATTAGCAGCTCAGATTCTGGCCGTGGTGTCTATCCTGTTTGTCATTGTGTCCATGGTCGTACTGTGTGCTAGCACCTTGCCTGACTGGAAGACAGCAGAGAACAGGAGCGTGGAGGAGCACAGGTATACAGCCAGTCTGTGGGAACCATCGGGGTACGAACAGCACTTCTCATTACTATAAGTGTCCGTCTGTCTTGGTCACACAATGGTGAGAGGCTGCGATTCCACTGGTGTGGCCAGCATGGTCAGTGATGTCACTGGGTATTATTGACCTTACTAGTACAAATCGGTTAACACAAAGGTACATCTCAAGGGAAATATGTAGACTTCACAGCCAGCTGACACAAGTTGGAAAATCTCAAGGGAGTCAAATGTAGAGTTAAACATTTTAGTTTAGAAAATGAAGTTCTCTGATTCTGGCTTCTCAACCCTGTGCCAAAAATGTCATTCTCTCCAAGCAGAGCTGTGGGATTAGGTGAACATCTAAACACTTGCAAAGTAATCCTGATAGGCCTCATTATTGTATGTCTGCCTCTGTGTGTTTACAAAGAGGTTCTGCATGCACATTAACTGTTTCTATGCCACTAGAGCACTTCTGTGCAATATAGTTAATCATTAGAAGCTTCTGACTCTTAATTACTTTCTGTTTTCTTTAGTAATGTAAGATTGTGTTGAAATTGGATGTAAGATAATGTCCTGATGATTAGGGGGGGATTTACTACAAGGGCTTTCTGTATGGCCATGCACAATTTTTTAACACTCTTTATGCCAGAGGAATGTGCAGAGTATACTGTAGTTAAATGCATTGTCCAGTATTAGTTAATAGATACCCTAATCAGTTATCTAAAATCTACAATCGCCTCGAGACATGCTTATGACAGTCACTGCTTAGTCACCAGTTATCCACAAAAACATATAAAATATGCATGATAGGAAATACTGTAAGTGGAAGATAATGAACAAGATTTTTTTCATGTTAATACGGTCAAAGAAGTGTAAAAAACATTTTATTTTTTTTTTTAAAGAAATATATCTCTCTCCCTGACACACTTCAGCCAGTAATTGCATGCAATGTAAAACTTGGAAATTGTAAAACCCGGGAATTAAAATCTTCTAAAGTGATGTCAGTGGAAAATGCTTAATCACTTTTACTGCCAGTGAGGTGTGCAAAACAGTTAAAACGGATTGTTTATTAAGAAAATGCATTCTTTAAAATGTTGCCTAGGAACAGCAGATGCAAAGTACAAACCTGAAAATTCCATTCTTCATAAAACAGCCTCATTTAACTGTTTCGCTGCTGGACTGAAACCTTTAGTTTTGAGAAACATTTAAAAGTGTTGCTTTGCTCCCCTAACTCAGTACACACTGTCCTTGTATCTTCTCTAGTAATAAAATATCAATACTATCAATACCATGTTAGCTTGCTCAGTTTAAATCTATTGTCCAATACAAACACAGAGTCTATTCACTAAGCTGTGTGTTGTATTGGACTTACTTGCAAAAATGTAGGTTAAAAGAATCAAGCTACAAAAATCCTCTACTCAACAACATTAACCCCTTAAGGACCAAACTTCTGGAATAAAAGGGAATCATGACATTGTCACACATGTCATGTGTCCTTAAGGGGTTAAGGTTTTTTTTAAGCTTTTTTTTTTTTTACTATAGTGTTGCACATATTTTGCAAATCAGCTTCCGACTCATCACAAAGCAATGTTTCATGAAAAGACCTTTATGTAAATGAATGATATCTAGGTAATGACGATGAATTAAAAGTTTCGACACCACATACACACATTGGTGTGTGTGTATGTGTGTATGAGTGTGTTTGTGTGCATGTGTGTGTGTGTGTGTATAATATCAAATACAACTGATAATTTTTAGCTAAATTTGCCAGAATTTAGGGTGATAGGCAGGTTGTTCAAATGTTCTGAAATTTAGACTTCTATCTTTGGCGCGAAAAAAATAGATTATTGATGGGAAAAAGGTGATTGATGGTTAAGGGACAGCCACTAAATGTTGATTTAATTTTCAGATCAAGTGAGAAGTGACCACTGAAGGAAAGAAATGAGGATCTGTAAAAAAAAATCTATATGCATATGTTTATATATACTTTTACTGTTTTCCCTCTTTTCCCTCTATTGGTTCTTTTTTTAACTTGATCTGTGAATCAAATCAGTGAACCGCAATCTATATATATATATTTTTGTATTTTTCAGTATATAGATTGGCCAATATTTGCACCTCTTTGGTTCATCTTAATCATGTAACCAAATATTTTTTCATGGTGATATTCGGATGAGCAGAAAGACCACATGGATGAATATCGACTACCAGAACAAAATGTTTTTTTTTTTTAACTAAGTGATTCCGCTGAACTAAGTTTTACCTCTAAGTACAAGTCTACCATTTACCATCGTACATCAAGTTATTTCACTCACTTTATATTATTAGTGAACGCTGATATTAAATCAAAGTAATTGTATTTTCCATCACATATAATTAATCCCCCTTTAACACCTTTATATTTTAATAAAAATCCTGTTGACTTACCTGATTTACGTCATTCTAATGCTATTGAAAATGAAAATAGATAGGGGGGCGTGACTTAACGCTCGGCGCGAACGGACGCATGTGAGACTAGCTCCGTTCTGTTTTGGCCTATACAGTGATAAATCAAGCGACTGTGACCAGCAATAAACCCTCAACTCACCCTCCAGTATGGCTCAAAGCAAGGGGAAGAGGATCCCCGAAAAAAATGAAAAAAACGCTTTTTTTTCCGTCCGCAATCAGCCGCCCAGGACTCTGAGCACAGGAGAGCAGAATCAAGATGGCGACGACACGCTGCCGCTGCAGGACTCCCCTGGAAGCAGAGACTTGCCAGTCACACAGGATATTCTACAGGCTTGCCTGGGAGAAATGTCTGACAAACTACTGCACAACCTTAACAAGTCAATCTCTGACCTGAGAAGGGATGTGCAGGAGCTGGGTGACAGAATAGCCCGTATGGAAAACCGCATGGGCAAATTCGCAGACGTACACAATGACATGGCTGATCATGTCCACCACCTGGAACAGGCATTGGAGTCTTGTCAAAATAAAGTTATGGACCTGGAAGATAGGTCGAGGAGACAGAACATACGGATCAGGGGGATTCCTGAGACGGTGAAGCAGCCAGAAATAGTGGCATACCTCACGACTTATTTTAAAACGCTAGCCCCAGACCTCCCAGCAGACATCTTGCTCATGGACAGAGCACACAGAGTCGCAAAGCCAAGTTTCCTCCCAGCAGAAGCACCGAGAGATGTATTGACCCACCTCCACTACTACCATGCCAAAGAAGCACTGATGAAGGCATCCAGGCACCGCAGTGACCTTCCAGCCCAATACTCTTCCATCCAGCTCTATACTGACCTCTCTGCCCAAACTTTAAAAAAGGAAGGAATATAAAGAAATAACGGACGCTCTCAGGCACCATGAGGTACCTTACCGCTGGGGTCACCCAGTTTGTCTCTTAAGACACAAGAATGGGGTTATGAATGTCATCACCTCCCTAGCGGATGGACGGAAACTTCTACAGAAGTGGGGCATACAACCCCAAACCCAGCCACGTAGTGGCAACGACCCACAACTGAGCAGGCTTCCCACTGAATGGAAAAGAGCCCGCAACTAACATCGGAGCACTGCGGCCTGGGCGGAGGGGTAATGTACTTTGGGACCTAACAAGCAGCTGAAATGGCGTGAGATGCCATATGATACCCGCAACACCCACCGAACCGGGTGACACGTGAGAATCTAAGAACTGGACCGCTTCAGAGTTGTGAGCACGGCCTACCGGTCTCCAGGAAGGTGAATATGTTACAACAACCCCTTATGCTACCTTCGCAACCCCAGCAGCATTCCATAAACACATAGATCACTGTCACCCACGACTTGCTCACAGCGCCCACATTGGGGACAAGCAAAACACCGAACACGTCAACCACTGGGACAATTTTGCGGTACAAACTAACCTACGGCTACCACTTGAACTCACACCGCACCTTGGCATGGGCAGATGCAATTGCAGTGGGGGCCTGACGGAGGTCAATCAGCCTCATACTATATGGGTGCGCACACTAGGAGACTGCAGAGAACATCCAGGGACAGATGCACTGCCGCCCACGAAGAGCCGCTGCGTCCAGGGAAGTCTGTGGGGAGTTATCACGGGGAAAGTTAATGCAAGTATAATGTACTATAATGTGTTGTTGGGAACTGTAATAATGTATGGGGAATCCTTTCCTAATTCAGCACTTACGTGTATAAGATAGGCCCACTTGCAACAACCCTACCCCTCCTATAAGATCCCCAGGGAGGCATATCAGGATTGGGGTCTGGGACAAGACCAACCAATCATAACTACATAACACAACAATCACAATGCCACCACTTTGGCCCCCCACGCGCCTTAGATAATCGGACCAACGCAACACATCGTGCTTTGTCCACTGCTATGCTCTAACCCATGCCACACAGAGAGACCTCAATAGGGGCTTCCACCCCCAGGGAACTAAACCGCCTCCCAACCTTACGGGACAAGAAATAGTTGGCACACTGCCAGGGTAGAAATGGGGACACCTAAGATTCCTATGTGTCACGCCGAGAAAAGATGGGTGATGGTGAATATATAAGTATAAATATATATAAAAAAAAACAGGGGCAATGTATATAGACATATATTTTCTGTATGCTCTGTAATATTCCTGTCATATCGCTGTTTGTACAGTTTCCCAAGTTGCAGGTTTAGAGCTCCCAATGTTATATTACCACGTTGTAAGTCAGTTGTATCCACAGGGACAGGGCCGCCACCAGAAATTTTGGGGCCCCTAACTGAGCTCAGGGTCTGGGCCCCTGGGGGCCCGCCTCCAAAACCGCCCACAGAGACGGTTTTCATGATGGGTATCATATGGCATCTCACGCCATACATCCAAATCCCGCCCACAGGAATACACACACAGACACAAACACATTCACTGATACAAAAGGACACAGATACACACACACACACACACACACACTGATACATGCTAACAGACACACATACTGATACGCATATTGGCATACATACTGACACACAAATACTGAGACATACACACATATACAGACACACAGGCGTACATAGTGACTGACACATACTAACATACATACAGACACACATGCATAAGGACATACAGACACAGACACATTCATAATGACATACAGACAGACATTCATACTGACATACACACATTCATACTGACATGCAGACATACATACACTGACATTCATACACACATAATGACATGCATACAGATAGACATACATGCATACATACATGCATACAGACATACATGCATACATACATGCATACAGACATACATACAGACATACATTCATACAGACACTGACATCCATACATACACACATTCATAATGACATGCAGACATACATACACTGACATTCATACACGCATAATGACATGCATACAGATAGACATACATGCATACAGACATACATTCATGCAGACAGACAGACATACACACATTCATAATGACATGAAGACATACATACACTGACATTCATACACACATAATGACATGCAGACATACACACAGACAGACACACACACAGACATACATACACACACACACACAGACAGACATACACACATACAGACAGACATACACACACAGACATAAATACACACAGACAGACAGACATACATACACACAGACATAGAGACAGACATAAATACACACAGACAGACAGACATACATACAGACAAACATACCCACACACAGACATACATACATACACAGACAGACATACATACAGACAGACATACATACACAGACAGACATACACACAGACAGACAGACATACATACATACAGACATAGAGACAGACAGACATACACCCAGACAGACAGACATACATACAGACATACAGACAAACATACCCACACACAGACAGACATACATACACAGACAGGCATACATACACAGACAGGCATACATACACAGACATACATACATACAGACAAGCATACACACAGACATACATACACACAGACAGACATACACACAGACAGACATACACACAGACAGACATACACACAGACAGACATACACACAGACAGACATACAGACAGACACACACACAGACAGACATACATACATACATACAGACCGACATACACACAGACAGACATACACACAGACATACAGGGAGTGCAGAATTATTAGGCAAATGAGTATTTTGACCACATCATTTGACCACATCATCCTCTTTATGCATGTTGTCTTACTCCAAGCTGTATAGGCTCGAAAGCCTACTACCAATTAAGCATATTAGGTGATGTGCATCTCTGTAATGAGAAGGGGTGTGGTCTAATGACATCAACACCCTATATCAGGTGTGCATAATTATTAGGCAACTTCCTTTCCTTTGGCAAAATGGGTCAAAAGAAGGACTTGACAGGCTCAGAAAAGTCAAAAATAGTGAGATATCTTGCAGAGGGATGCAGCACTCTTAAAATTGCAAAGCTTCTGAAGCGTGATCATCGAACAATCAAGCGTTTCATTCAAAATAGTCAACAGGGTTGCAAGAAGCGTGTGGAGAAACCAAGGCGCAAAATAACTGCCCATGAACTGAGAAAAGTCAAGCGTGCAGCTGCCAAGATGCCACTTGCCACCAGTTTGGCCATATTTCAGAGCTGCAACATCACTGGAGTGCCCAAAAGCACAAGGTGTGCAATACTCAGAGACATGGCCAAGGTAAGAAAGGCTGAAAGACGACCACCACTGAACAAGACACACAAGCTGAAACGTCAAGACTGGGCCAAGAAATATCTCAAGACTGATTTTTCTAAGGTTTTATGGACTGATGAAATGAGAGTGAGTCTTGATGGGCCAGATGGATGGATTGGTAAAGGGCAGAGAGCTCCAGTCCGACTCAGACGCCAGCAAGGTGGAAGTGGAGTACTGGTTTGGGCTGGTATCATCAAAGATGAGCTTGTGGGGCCTTTTCGGGTTGAGGATGGAGTCAAGCTCAACTCCCAGTCCTACTGCCAGTTTCTGGAAGACACCTTCTTCAAGCAGTGGTACAGGAAGAAGTCTGCATCCTTCAAGAAAACATGATTTTCATGCAGGACAATGCTCCATCACACGCGTCCAAGTACTCCACAGCGTGGCTGACAAGAAAGGGTATAAAAGAAGAAAATCTAATGACATGGCCTCCTTGTTCACCTGATCTGAACCCCATTGAGAACCTGTGGTCCATCATCAAATGTGAGATTTACAAGGAGGGAAAACAGTACACCTCTCTGAACAGTGTCTGGGAGGCTGTGGTTGCTGCTGCACGCAATGTTGATGGTGAACAGATCAAAACACTGACAGAATCCATGGATGGCAGGCTTTTGAGTGTCCTTGCAAAGAACGGTGGCTATATTGGTCACTGATTTGTTTTTGTTATGTTTTTGAATGTCAGAAATTTATATTTGTGAATGTTGAGATGTTATATTGGTTTCACTGGTAAAAATAAATAATTGAAATGGGTATATATTTGTTTTTTGTTAAGTTGCCTAATAATTATGCACAGTAATAGTCACATGCACACACAGATATCCCCCTAAAATAGCTATAACTAAAAACAAACTAAAAACTACTTCCAAAAATATTCAGCTTTGATATTAATTAGTTTTTTGGGTTCATTGAGAACATGGTTGTTGTTCAATAATAAAATTAATCCTCAAAAATACAACTTGCCTAATAATTCTGCACTCCCTGTACATACACACAGACATACAGACAGACATACATACAGACAGACAGACATACATACATACATACACACAGCTCATTTTCCAGCCACCCTCCTGTTTCTTATTGTCTTTGCAGGAGGGTGGCTGGCTGGG
This sequence comes from Pelobates fuscus, assembly GCF_036172605.1. Lineage (NCBI taxonomy): Eukaryota > Metazoa > Chordata > Amphibia > Anura > Pelobatidae > Pelobates > Pelobates fuscus. The sequence goes on along the minus strand of NC_086318.1, from coordinate 400,892,989 downwards.
GCTGATGGGACTGGCAGTCGGCTGGCTCTCCCTCTTCATGTCGGGCGCGAGCGCTCCTCCCGCGCGGAGTGAGCTGGGAGGAAGTGACCACTTCCTCCCAGCAGCACTTGCGCTGCAGCAGCATTTTTTATTTTTTTTTAAAGGGGCCCGGTCGCGCTATACCACGGCCGCAGCGCTGACCGGGCCCCTGAAGATATGGGGCCCATCGGGTGGCCCTAAGTGCATGGGCCACCCGATGGGCCCCATCAGCGTGCGGGTGCCGGTGCAACTGCACCGGCGGCAGTTCCGCCGCTACACGTGGGGCCCGGGCGGCCGGGCCCCCCCGGGCCGCCGGGCTCGTGACAACCGTTATGGTTGTCACCCCCTGATGGCGGCCCTGCACAGGGACCACGGTAGGCCAGTACAACTGCTACCCACTACCCCACCGCAGGGCCGACAGACGCCGGGTGAAACACTCCAGGACTTCTAATGGTCACAACAAATTGACGATGGCCAATTCCATCACTGTTATTACATTAGAATACCCACGTTCTCAATGGTACCGAGATCCGGAACCAAGGCCCATGAATGGGCTATAGTTTTTCCACTCTTATTGTTCATACGCTCACAGTATGACCTTACCGCAACCCCCTACCACACCCCTCATCCATTGTTCTTTCAAGAGACAGCTCCGCCCAATATATACACCTGAAACACCCACCTGAACACCATACCGACTCCGAGATCCACCAACCGCCAAATGTGGACAGTCCATATTATTGTCAGGATCGGGTCAGGGATCCAACACGCAGAGTACAAAGAGTAGCAGATACGTATACCGGTCCTTAGAATGGCCGGACTTAACGTATAACTACGATAGAATGGTCAGAGACAAGCCGAGGTCGAGGAAACGAGAAGACAGGTAAGCGAGAGACAAGCCGGGTCAAGGATAACAGAAAGACAGGAGAGTAAATACCAAAGCCGGGTCGGAACCAAAAGACAAGAGAATAACAAAGCACTGAGTGACTAGGCGGACTAGAACCACGACAGGGCAATGAGTGAATGAGAGAGCCACTGTTAAGTATCCTGGCTAGGGAGAGAAGACACGCCTCCGGCGAGTCCTGATTCGTCTCCCGAGATTAGAGTGACAGGACGTTCCGGGTTGGCGTCATGACGTCTACCTCCGGTCCTCCTGTTATAAAAGGAAGTGACTCCCTCGCGGCCGGCGTTAGCAAGACGGAGTGAACCGCGAGGGGCCGAGGAGACATGCCGTCCGGATGGATAAACTTCTAAGTCTCTACCTCTCTCAGAGGTAGAGGCCTCAGGTACCCTGACAGTACCCCCCCTCTCAGATACGCCCACCGGGCGGAAGGAGCCGGGGCGAGATGGAAAGCGGGAGTGAAATGCCCTGCGAAGGCGAGGAGCATGAACATCCTCTTGTGGTACCCAACTCCTCTCCTCAGGACCATATCCCTTCCAGTCAACTAAATATTGTACTCTCCCCCGGGAGACACGAGAATCAATAATGGAGTTAACCTCATACTCCTCCTGACCCTCCACCTGAACAGGGCGCGGAGGGGCGATTGTGGAGGAGAATCTGTTGCAGATTAGAGGTTTCAGCAATGACACGTGAAAGGAGTTCGGGACGCGTAAAGTAGCTGGGAGAGCTAGACGATACGCCACTGGGTTAATTCGAGTCAAGATCCTGTAGGGACCAATATAACGAGGAGCGAATTTCATGGAAGGAACTTTAAGACGAATATTCCTAGTACTCAACCAAACTCTATCGCCTGGAACAAAATTCGGAGCCGCCCTTCTACATTTGTCAGCATGTTTCTTAACCAGTACAGAATTGTGTAGAAGAATCTGTCGAGTCTGATCCCACAACTTCCTCAAATTGGCCACATGGACATCAACCGACGGCACTCCTTGGGAAGGAGAAACCGAGGGAAGAATAGCTGGATGAAAGCCATAGTTCATGAAGAAGGGGCTTGAATGCGTAGAGTCACAAACGAGATTGTTGTGCGCAAACTCCGCCCAAGGAATCAAACCGACCCAATCGTCCTGGTGCTCGGAAACAAAACAACGTAAGTATTGCTCAATCTTCTGGTTGGTACGTTCGGCAGCTCCGTTAGACTGAGGATGATAGGCGGACGAAAAATTCAATTTGATGCCTAATTGAGAACAGAACGACCTCCAGAAGCGTGAAACAAATTGGGAGCCTCTATCAGAAGTGATCTCCGAGGGAATCCCATGCAAGCGAAAAATCTCTTTAGCAAAGATTTCCGCCAATTCAGGAGAAGTCGGGAGTTTAGGCAACGGTACGAAATGTGCCATCTTGGTAAACCTATCGACTACGGTGAGGATAACAGTGTGCTTTTTAGAAACAGGCAAATCCACAATAAAGTCCATTGCCACACAGGACCAAGGTTTGCCAGGAATTTCCAGAGGCTGCAGAAGGCCACAAGGAAGCGAATGCGGTAGTTTAGTTTTAGTACAGACCACACAAACTCCGATAAAATCCTTAATATCCTTCCGTAGCGAAGGCCACCAGAAATCCTTGGAGATCAAAGAATACGTCTTGCGAACACCCGGATGACCGGCCACCTTACTCTCGTGAAGACACTGTAAGAGCTCCAATTGGAGTTCAGGAGGAACGAAAAGTCTGGAAGCCGGAGTCAGTCTAGGTGCCAGATGCTGCAAGCTCCTTATCTGATCAAGTAACGGAGAATGGACTTTGAGAGTAGTGTTAGCAATAATGTTACACTTGGGTACTATAGAGGACAAAACCGGCTCAGATACGGCAGCAGGTTCATACTGGCGAGATAAGGCGTCGGCTTTAGAATTCTTAGAACCTGGCCTATATGTGAGTACGTAGTTGAAGTGAGTGAGAAATATGGACCAACGAGCCTGTCTAGATGATAGTCGTTTAGCCTCTCCAATATAGGATAAGTTTTTATGATCTGTCAAAATAGTAACAGGATGCAAAGTACCCTCCAATAAATGTCTCCACTCCTTCAAGGCCATTATAACCGCTAGTAGTTCCCTGTCACCAATGTCATATCTGCTTTCAGTACCTGACAACTTTTTGGAAAAGTATCCACAAGGATGTAATGGTTTATCTACACCCAACCTTTGGGACAGAACAGCACCTATACCTGTCTCAGAAGCGTCAACTTCGAGTAGGAAAGGTAGTGTAGTATCAGGGTGAACTAAAATTGGTGCGGAAGCAAACAGCTCCTTGAGTGTCTTAAAAGCCAGAAGTGCTTCAGTAGACCAATTCTTAGTGTCAGCCCCTTGTTTGGTCATATTGGTGATGGGAGCAATGATAGAGGAGTATCCCTTAATGAAACGTCTGTAGTAATTGGAGAAACCAATAAATCTCTGGATAGCCTTGAGTCCCTTAGGTAAAGGCCAATCTAATATGGATTGGAGCTTCTCCGGGTCCATTTCAAACCCCTCCCCAGAAATCACATAACCAAGAAAGGTAGTTTGGGATTGGTCAAAGCTGCATTTCTCTAGTTTGCAGTATAAGCCATGCTGAAGGAGTTTGTGTAAAACCCTTCTGACTTGTCCGTGGTGAGTCTCAATATCCCTGGAATGTATAAGTATATCATCAAGGTATACAATCACACAGTCATCTTGAAACTCCCTAAGAACCTCATTAATAAGGTCCTGAAATACCGCCGGGGCATTGCAGAGGCCAAAAGGCATTACAGTATACTCATAGTGCCCATATCGAGTATTGAATGCAGTTTTCCACTCGTCACCGTCGTGAATTCTCACCAAATTATAAGCACCTCTAAGGTCTAACTTAGTGAAAATTTTAGAACTTTTTAATCGATCAAAAAGCTCGGTGATCAAGGGAATCGGATATACATTTCTGATGGTTATCTTGTTAAGACCTCGGTAGTCAATGCAGGGTCTTAAAGAACCATCCTTCTTTTTAACAAAAAAAATCCAGCCCCAGCAGGAGAGGAGGATCTTCTAATGAACCCCTTGTCTAGGTTCTCACGAATATACTCCTCTAGAACTAAGTTTTCATTCGTAGACAAAGGGTATACATGACCCCTGGGGGGCATGGTACCAGAAAGTAAATTAATTTTGCAATCAAAAGGCCTATGTGGTGGTAAGGTATCAGCCTTTCCTTTGTCAAATACTGCCTTTAAATCTTGATACAGGAACGGTATCTGTACTTTGGTAGAGTCGGTAGCGTTATTAAGTGAGTTGACACTACAAAGAGGTGACACTTTCTTTAAACAATTCTGTTGACAATCCTGACCCCACGAAACTATTTCCCCTGATCTCCAATCTATAACGGGGTTATGTCTCTTAAGCCAGGAGTATCCCAGGACTATGGGAACAGAAGGAGATGAAATGAGTAGTAGGGATATTTCCTCCTTGTGTAGAATACCAATAGTTAAGTAAAGAGGTATGGTCTCCCGGAAAATCACAGGCTCAACTAAAGGTCTACCATCAATGGCTTCAACAGCCAAGGGTGTCTTCCTTAACTGGGATGGGATAGTGTGTTTGGTGAGAAACTCTTGGTCGATAAAACTCTCAGCAGCGCCGGAGTCTATCAATGCCATAGTCTCTAAAGTTCCCTTCTCCCAAGTTAAAGAGACCGGTAATAGGAGTCTATGTTCTTTGTAGTTATGAGTAGAGGACAAAATCGAAACACCCAAGGTCTGTCCTCTAGAGAAACTTAGGTGCGAGCGTTTCCCGGACGACTGGGACAGCTCAAACGTACATGACCTCTGACCCCACAATACATACACAGTCCCTCCCTTCTCCTGTACTGTCTCTCCTCCTCTGATAGACGAGTAAGGCCTAACTGCATAGGTTCTGAAACCTGTGGATTTTTGGTTTCAGAAATTTGAAATGATGGTGCTAGTGAAAAGGAAGATTTACCGGTTCTATCTCGAGTATTTTGTCTCTCCCTTAGACGTTCGTCAATACGAGAGATAAAGGAAATTAAGTCCTCCAGATTCTCGGGAAGCTCTCTTGTCGCTACCTCATCAAGTATTACATCAGATAATCCATTTAAGAATACGTCTATATAGGCCTGTTCATTCCATTTTACCTCTGCCGCCAAAGACCTGAACTCTAGTGCGTAATCCACAAGTGTTTGGTTGTCTTGTCTAAGGCGCAACAGTAATCTGGCTGCATTGACCCTCCTGCCAGGGGGATCAAAAGTTATTTTAAAAGCAGCTACAAAGGCATTATAGTTATAGACTAATGGATTATCATTCTCCCACAACGGATTAGCCCATCTCAGAGCTTTCGCAATGAGTAAGGTAATAATAAATCCCACTTTTGCCCTATCAGTAGGGTATGAACGAGGCTGTAGTTCGAAATGAATGCTAATCTGGTTCAAAAAGCCACGACACCTTTCAGGAGAACCAGCATAACGTACAGGTGGGGTAACTCGGGAAGAAGCACCTACAGTAACTACTTCTAGCCCTGAACCCACAGAGGAAGCAGACATATTACGCATCTCTTCAGGTGGATTAATAGGACGAGACAGCAGCGCCTGTAGTGCTAGAGCCATCTGATCCATCCTATGATCCATGGCGTCAAACCTAGGATCAGGAGAACCAAGCTGACAATTTGTACCTGCAGGATCCATGGCCCTGTCGTAATGTCAGGATCGGGTCAGGGATCCAACACGCAGAGTACAAAGAGTAGCAGATACGTATACCGGTCCTTAGAATGGCCGGACTTAACGTATAACTACGATAGAATGGTCAGAGACAAGCCGAGGTCGAGGAAACGAGAAGACAGGTAAGCGAGAGACAAGCCGGGTCAAGGATAACAGAAAGACAGGAGAGTAAATACCAAAGCCGGGTCGGAACCAAAAGACAAGAGAATAACAAAGCACTGAGTGACTAGGCGGACTAGAACCACGACAGGGCAATGAGTGAATGAGAGAGCCACTGTTAAGTATCCTGGCTAGGGAGAGAAGACACGCCTCCGGCGAGTCCTGATTCGTCTCCCGAGATTAGAGTGACAGGACGTTCCGGGTTGGCGTCATGACGTCTACCTCCGGTCCTCCTGTTATAAAAGGAAGTGACTCCCTCGCGGCCGGCGTTAGCAAGACCGAGTGAACCGCGAGGGGCCGAGGAGACATGCCGTCCGGATGGATAAACTTCTAAGTCTCTACCTCTCTCAGAGGTAGAGGCCTCAGGTACCCTGACAATTATTACCAAGCGACATGATCTTGCCAAAGATGCTGCCCCGCATTGTGCAGACAGAGTTACCGCAATACCGACTACTAGCCAAACCCACCTCACACAAAGATCACACGAACTGTATCTAGCGACCCAAGACACTGACCCAAAGTATGAAAATACAAAGCTATAATGTACGAGCGTTGAATACCCCATACAAGCGGCATTGCCTTTTTAGGGACCTCAAGAGGGAACAGCCTGACGTCATATGTCTCCAGGAAACACATTTTAAACTACCACCAACTCTAAAACCGTCCTTATTTCCGTACCAATATCACGCCACATCGGGGAAAAAGGCCAAAGGAACGTCAATATTGATTAGTAACACAGTATCATTCCAGCATCACCATTCACAAATAGATAAAGAGGGTAGATACATGATAATAATATGCACAATCAACAACACTAAATACACCCTGGCAAATGTATATGCCCCTAACACAAACCAAAAGGATTTTCTACACAAAATATTATCCATTTTGCGACCAATACAGGAGGGAATATTAGTCCTCTGTGGAGATTTTAACCATATCACAGACCCCACCAGCGACACGATGTCCCAGGCTGTAAGAGCACTTCAGACCCGACAACGCAAAACATGTGCATCATACCTCAAACTATTAGACAACAACAAATTGTATGATGTATGGAGAGTCCTCCATCCTCAATAAAGGACTACACGTACCACTCAACCACACATAATACATACACCAGGATAGATAGATTTCATATGGAAAGCCTACATTTAGACCAGGTTCTGGACTGCTCTATCGGCCAAATCACGTGGTCGGACCATGCCCCGATTACACTAGCCCTCAAAGACACTTATGACTATAAACATAAGAGCCCATGGAGACTCAATGAATCTCTATTGACAGACATGTCCTTCTCCAGCCAAATAGAAGAAGCCATAACAGAATTTTTCACACTCAATGACACAGGAGATACATCCGCTTGCACACTATGGCAAGCACACAAAGCGGTGATTAGAGGTCTCTTACTGAGGCGTGCAACACAATTGAAACAAACTACCCAAGCGAAATGGGTGGAATGGAACAAACAACTAATAGACCTCACAAACAAAAATAAACTGCAACCAACAGAAGCAACACAAAAAATATAGCAGAAGTAGCAGAAAAAATCAGATTACACACATTACAATGCGTAGGTTTTAATTTACGCAAACTCAAAGCCACATACTACGCACAGGGAAACAAAGCAAGCAAATCACTAGCGGCTCGCTTGAAACGAGCTGAAACAAATGCTAAAATATCTCACCTGTATACACATGACAACGTAAAAGTAATTTCCCCCTTAGACATTAGCAACGCTTTTGCAACCTACTATAATAAACTCTACAATCTGGCGCAGTCCGAACAGGCACACAACCCTACTGATCATGATATACAGTCCTTCCTACATGACATCTCCCTACCCACACTCACTCAAGATCAAATTACCTTACTGCAACAACCAGTCGCCCCCGGAGGAGTAGAGGAAGCCATCCAAACTTTACCCAAACACAAGGCACCAGGCCCGGACGGCTTCACAAACTTGTACTATAAGTCATTCGCAACCACTCTAGCACCACACTTGGCCAACCTCTTTAATGTAGCCACCCAAACCAAATCACTACCAGAAGATCTATTGCTAGCCCACATCATAACACTACCAAAACCGGGGAAACCCCCGACCCACTGCCCGAACTTCAGACCAATCTCCCTCCTCAACACCGATGCTAAACTGTACGCTAAAGTTTATGCCCGACGTCTGAGTTCACTACTCCCAACTCTAATTCACGATGACCAAGTGGGATTCGTCGGGGGGAGGCAAGGAACTGACAACACCCGGAAAGTTTTAGATCTAATACACAGCATAAGGAGGAAAGGAATAAGCAGCCTTCTAGTATCCCTAGATGCGGAGAAGGCCTTTGATAGGCTCAATTGGCGCTTCCTAAAATCAGTTTTGGAGAAATTCGTCTTTCCCTACCACTTTACTGATACAGTAGCAGCTCTATACAGCTGCCCCACGGCTAAAGTCCTTAACGCAGGATTCTGCTCTGACAAATTCACCATCCCCAATGGCTGCCGCCAGGTGTGTCCATTATCTCCCCTGCTCTACATTTTAGCACTAGAGCCACTGGCTGCCAAGATTAGGGCGGAATCAGCAATCCATGGGGTAACGTTACATCAGAAAGAATATAAATTAAGTCTTTTTGCACACAACATATTTCTTACTCTCACTCAACCACACATATCTCTGCCCAATCTCATGCGTCACATCACGGAGTATGGATGAGTTTCATATTATAAATTGAATGTCACCAAAACACAGGCACTAAGCATCAACCTTCCCGATTCCCAAAGGACAATCCTTAAAAGCTTGTTTCCTTTAGATTGGAGAGACGATTACCTCACATTCCTGGGAACCAAAATGACAAAAAAAAACATGTCCCTATATAAGATGAACTACCAGCCATTATTAGAAACCTTCAAGACCCTGCTAACCTCCTGGAAGGGGAAATACTTGTCCTGGGTGGGGCGCATAGCAGCCAAAAAAATGTCACTATTACCCAAACTCCAATACCTATACAGAACACTACAGATCCCACTACCGACCGAATACACCAAAACACTCACAAAATTACTAACGAACTTCTCATGGCAGAACAAAAAACCAAGAGTAGCGACAACCCTGCTACAAAGACCAATCACCCAGGGTGGCTTAGGTCTCCCTGACCTAAAGGCATATCACAAGGCGGCAGCACTGATGATGGTGCCTTAATTTTGACACCCCACAGCACCCCAATGGTTGGAAATAGAAAACAGTTGGGCTCACCCACTGACGCTCCACTCTATTTTATGGACCCCTAGATCACATAGGACGGACACCAGCCACCTCCTACCCAAGACCCAACATATCCTACATATCTGGGATTCCGCCAAAGGTCTGATGGTACGATATCTACCAATGCCATTAGCAGCCCCACTGACCACACTAAACCACGTCATACCAACCTTGAACATACAACCATGGCTACAAGAGGGACTCCACGAGATAGGGCAGTTATATAATGACAAAGGCTTAAATCCTTTCCCAGACCTCCAACAAGAATTTAAACTACCACACAGGCTAGTTTTTGCCTACTTGCAAATTAAATCCTATCTAGCCACCCTGGCCAATACAGGCACAGGCACACTGGCCGATACAGGCACACTGGCCGATACAAGCACTGGGTCAATGACCGAATTTGAACTGGTGTGCACCAACAAAAAAACACCGAAAAAATTAATTTCTCTCAGCTACAAAGCACTGACCCAATCACTGGATCAGGGTAATGACACGCACGTTCAAGCTTGGCATAGAGAACTAGGCAAATCCATAACAAAGGAAGACTGGGCCAAAGCATATTCCTCGCACAAAGGGGTCTCGTCATGCACTTCCCACATAGAGATGCAGCGTAAACTGCTATACCGATGGTACCTAGTACCTGCTAGAATACACCAGATGTGGCCACAGTCCTCCGACTTATGTTGGAGATACGGCCAACGTAAGGGCACCATGTTACACTTCTGGTGGACGTGTCCAACTATCACACCCTTCTGGCGGGAGGTACACTCTATCATAACTGATATTATTCAAACACAAATCTAATTAACGCTGGAATTGTGCATACTATTTATACCACCGGAATCACTTACCAAAGACAAGTGGGCAGCAACATACCATGTCCTTGTCTCCACAGCCATGTGCATTGCTCGGAGGTGGAGGCAGACAACAGCTCCACCGCGAGAAGCCCTCTTAAACCAAATTAAACTAAACTGGGCCTATGAAATGGTTTACGCTCGCCAATATGCGATCTACGCAACCAGTCGGGTCTCAAAATAGACCAGCCTAAGTAGCGCAGACTAGTCTCCCTTACCAAGTCCCCCCACCCCCCCACCCTTCCATGTCTAAATCCTTATTCCATACCAACAGTAAAAGGGTACGATGCTTGAAAGCAGAGGCAGCTACATAAACAGCCTCTGGCTACCTAGCGATAGGAAGTAAATGCGGTGTGGTGGTCCGTGATGCGCTCCTGGTTAGTCCGCCTTCTCCCGGACTTCTTGGGGAGGGCGGGAAGACTGGGGACCAGTCTCTGATCCATTGACTGTATGCAATAATATGATATGTAATGCTGAATCATAATGCCAATTGTGAATCACTTCGAACTGTTACTGACAAATATTCAATTCATTGTACGTTACTAAATGACAATGTTTTCATGATACCCTTCCCTACTTCTCTTCTGTACCCCTATTGCTGTTTTACGGAAAATAAAAATTGTCAAATTCAAAAAAGAAAATCAAAATTATTTATATTATATAATCAAAATTATTTATATTATATTTTCTTTCCTTTCGTTTTTAAAAAGGGTGAATGCTTTACAGTTTCCTTCTTAGGAATCTAGAGTCTATCTATTGGTACCTAAAGAGATATTTTTCACAATGACATTTCTCTCTCCAAATACAGACATATCAAACAACTGAATAGAATGCTTATAAAGCTCAAACGGAATCCCTGAAAGCATCTACAGCCATAATAGCTGAAGAATATGAAAAGAGTAATTTGCAGGACTTATATTCTTTCCACATAATAGCCTAGAAACTATACTATATATATTATTTTTAGATCTCCACAGAAGGCTTTACTGTACAAACATGACTAGCTGTATTATTTTTTGCATTTAAATTGAAAACTGGTTTGAAGATAGAGCACATAGAGTGGATATTGAACACTTCTTATATTAAACAACACTGACTAGAGGATACATTGGATACAAAGCACACTGGAAATAGGAAATGTACAGCTGTCTATAACATTAAAAAAATACATGTATTAATTAGTTAGGAAATAGGCTATAGTAGTTGTACTTTTTTGTTAGTGAGGGCATTATAACATAATGCAAAAATATACATGGCCAATATATACAGTTCTCTGGTGATCTATTTATTAACAATAGTGTACAAAAGTTTAATGAAGCTTTATTTAAAATAGATATGATCTACAGCAGTTTAGATGGTTCTTTAGAGATGGAACACTGTAAATACTAAATCCCAAGGAAAGGGCTTTTCACAACAACCTTTACATTCATTAAATGTAATATTTCTATTCAATAGTTGCTTTGAGAAATGAGCTAGGTGTTATATGCAGAATAAACCATGTACACAGATTAGACCAGCATTAAAACCATTGACAGGTGAAGTGAATAACATTGATTATATTGTTACAATGGCACCTGTCAAGGTGTGGGATATACTAAGAAGTAAACTGTCAGTTCTTGAATTTCAGAAAAAATTGCAAGCAAAAAGATCTGAGTGACTTTGACAAGGGCCAAATAATTAGATGACTGGTTCAGAGCATCTCCGAAAAGGCTACTCCTATGGGGTGTTCCTGGTATGCAGTGGTTAGTACCTACCAACAGTAGCAGAAGTGAGTGTTACCGCTGAACTGACATCAGGCTCGTAGACGCCTAAGGCTCATTGATGCACGTGAGGAATGAAGGCTAGTCCGTCTGGTGCGAAAACACAGAAAAACTACTGTAGCTCTAATTGCGCAAAAACGTAATGCTGGCCATGATAGAAAAGGTGTTTGTGGGGCTGTGTAGCTGCAGATTGGTAAGAGTGCCAATGATGTCATGTGCATGTCAGCTTCAGCACTGGACCAAAGAGAAATAAAATAAGGTTGCCTGGTTTGATGAATAACCTAGATCAGGTGGATGGCGTGTGCATTGTTTACCTGGGAAAGAGATGGCAGCAGGATCCCCTATGGGAAGAAGGCAGGCCAGCAGAGGCAGCGTTATTCTCTGGGGAATGTTCAGCTGGGAAAACTTGGGTCCTGGAATTTTTGTGGATGTTACTTTGACATGTACCACCTACCTCAAGATTGTTGCAGACCATGTATAGCCCATTCATGGCAGTGGTGTTCCCTGATGGCAGGGTAAAGAACCCTGCCACACTGCAAAAACTGCTTAGGAATGGTTTGTGGAACATCACAAAGAGATCAATGTGTTGCATTGGCCTCCAAATGCCACAGATTTCAATCCTATTGAGCATCTGTACGATTTGGAGACCAAACCTTGCAACTTGCATGGCTTAAAGGATCTGCTGCATGTCCAGATACCACATTTAGAGGTCTTTGTGGAGTCCATGCCTCAACATCAGAGCTGTTCTGACAGCACAAGGAGATTTTAATGTTGTGGCTTTTCAGTATATACTATTAGTAATAATAATATGACATATTTATCCAGGAAGTCAGATTGCCATATCTCAGTTCAATGTATTTATGTCTGTTTTTGAAGCATTGGAGAGTATATTATTTTATTATAGGCTTGGCTAACAATTAATGTCTCAATCTGCAAATAAATCTCAGCATAAGAAATAATACAGTTTATGCGTGTATTTAATTTAAATATCTGAGAGATCTATTGTCCTAGCCAGCATTATGAACAAGTAGCGTAAATATGCAAATCCAGTTTAAAAGACTGCTCCACAGACATAAAGCACTTCAACTTTCTTAAGAGTGTGTCCTCTTTTTTTCATTTTACAAACAGTGCACAATTCAATACAAATTGGTACCTTTATATATTAACCTTGTTACACCCCTCTGGCTGTCAATCAGACAACCAGTCCTGTTACTTCCTGGTTTGGTTAACTCAGTGGAGCTAAACTCAAAATACAGTCAATGGCCGTGGGCACCTGCCTTGCAAAGATTTCTCAGTAGGCTGCATTGGTCTGTGATTGGACAGCCACATACATTATGGGCGATGTTATAAGGGGAGGGCTTACAAAGGCTTCAGGCAAGAGATCTGCAGCTTTTGCAAGTTTCTAATAGATATTCCCTTAATTATTATTTTTTTTTAATTAAAAGTATGCATGTTTTCATTTGATGTATATCCCACTAAACAGTGATTTTTATTTTATATGTATTGTGGCAGTGGAGTGTTCCTTTAATAAATTGTAAGCCTTCAAAGTAGTGACAATATAGATATACCAGACCGGCCCTATGTTCATCAAAAGGGAAACTGTCAATCTGCATTCACTCCTTTACCAGGAACGAGATTACACATACATTATCTATCAGTCAATGTCAATGCTTAGCAGCAGATAAAAAAAAGTAGCGACAATGTTAGAACCAGTTCTTCTTTTTTAGTAGAAGCTGCTGGTAACTATGTGTAGCTACTTTTGAGATTGGCAGAAATTATATAACCCCCTACATGTCAGTAAAAAGTAGCCAAATGTATAACTATATCCCAGTCTTACACATGCTCTCGGTAGATGTCAAATTGCTGATATAAATGTAACCGTAAATTGCTTAGTCTATCTAATAATTATCCATTTTCATCACTATTTCTATGTTTCTCCTAGGGAGTTTTTCAACTTGCTCTGAGAGTTTTCAATGCCGGCTTATCTGATTAGATACTGTGACTAGTAAATGCCTTTTTTGCTTAACTTTTTCCCAGTGCTAGAAACTTGTGATTAGTTAAAACACGTATACTTGACTCAACAGATCAATGCTAATATCAGTTATAGCAATTGCATTATCAGCGTTTAGGTGTCTAAGAGAAATTAAGGAGACTAGGAAACTCCATATTTTTGTACACAGAAGGCTTTTTACTCTGTAATGAGCTAGTGTGAAAGGTAAAAGAAGATAGAATAATTATCTAGAATAGTCAAATATGAGAGAATGTTCTTCTTTCCATCTTCCACTTATTTCATGATTCATTTTGCTATATTCTTTCATACTTTACGGACATCTTGCTGAAATCACTTTGCAGTTATCACCCAGACGTGTTTAATTTGCAGTGGGGTTGAACATCATTGGATATTGTCTGCAAGTGAGATCTAAAAATTACTTTCAGTACTAGAATATTTAATTGTAGGCTTGTGCATTTGGTTTCAAGCAAATTGCTATTTAAATTCTGTGTCTCCAATTCCATAACTCAGAAGTGTCATATGGACGTGTTACAAAACATACTAATTGGACATTGGCCAAATAAATAGGTTTGTTTAATTTGTGATTTAAAGTTCTGTCCATGGTGCCAAAACAAGAGATGAATGATGGGGAAGGAAGGAAGGACAAAAGGAAGGAAGGAAATCAGCAAGACCCAATGCTTAAAATATGGAACCGCATGCTCATAAGTAGTCAAACATTTAAGAACTTTATTGACTGAATTTGAATGGTATCTTTTAGAATTCAGTCAACTGAATTCCGACCGGAATTAGCCTCATTAAAAGGGTGCAAAAATGAACACCCTTTATTCCATCTTTATTCTAAATATATACCCATATATTTTTTCACAATGCACAAGTCTATTTAATTGTACCTAATTAAGCAGTAAATCATTTATTGGAAGACAAGTTGGCAGAAGAGGCTCGTCCACAGGGGCACTTGGGGCAGCATCCCACCAGTTGTAATGTGGGGGAAAAAATATTTGCATTAGCTAAAAAAGTGCTAAGCCCAAAAATTATAGGAAAATATTAGTGTGTCTTTAATACTATAATATGGTTCAGTTCTCCAGAGCCTCCCCTCCTCCTAATTGATATCTGTTTGGAGAGTTTTATTTCAGAGCATCTAGGTAAAAAAAATGGGGTTGTTTTGAAATCGGCCCTGTTTCAGCAGATTTTGAACATGCCTAGTGTCCTTCTTTAACCCTGTGTACACTGTGCTGAGAGCTAGTAGTGAGTCAGGTGTAGCTGAAATGGTTGGTGTCTATCAGTATCTTGATGTTTTAACCATGTGCACACTGTTTGCTGAGAGCTAATGGAGTAGCTGTCATGTTTCATTACCGCAGCAATATTTGATGAAAAGCTAAAGTTATCATAGCAGGAGCACCACTGAAGGGGAGGTCATGAAAGGGAGAGCTAAGAGAGGGCTAGAGAGATAGAGAGAGAGATTTCTAAGTATTTTACTCAGCTCTTCCTGTTGTATGAGTATCTATGTAGTTTACCCAGCTCTGTGGATCATATAGGTATCTTTGTATTGCGAGATAAATAGAAAAAAGGGTTGCGCCAAATAACAAACTATATAGAAAAAACAGAATTATTTGATAGAGTCTAATATGGTCATACTCAATTTTAGTAGGTTATCCTCCTGGCAAGTTGTGCATTTGGACTAGTATGAATAGCATACAGTGGTACAATCCCCACTTGTAGGATACGTGAAGAGGTGTGAATATCACAGCAGTGTGTAGACCATAACAGGGGTTAAAAGAGACAACAAATAGGGCTCACTGTATAAAAGGATGATAGGAGTATATATATATAGAAATGTTTACTCACATTTAATTAAGCAGGCGGACTGCTCAATGGATCAAGCATGCCTGGTATAATCCCCAGCTTAGACCATATTAGACCATATATTTTAATTCCGATTTTTATAGGACGTATTGCACTATTATCTTCTCTCTGTTTCCACGTACGGATCTCTACAAGTTGTCCTTATCCGGCTCCTTTTCAGAGCATACTTCCACACAGACCGTTGGTTATCCTCCTGGCAAATTGTGCATTTAGACTCTTCTGTTTATTTATTTTTTTCTGCTATTGATTGTGATCTATTACCATTATCATTGTTATTGGACTCTTTCTTATATTTTCAATATTTTATATCATTTTCATATTACTTTCATCTTTGTATAAAGTTTGTTATTTGGCGCAACCCTTTTTTCTATTTATCTTGTCTATTACATTTGTCAGTAGGGCTTAGAGGGAGTCTTACCTCAGGTTTGATGCCCATTATATAACTTTATAGTTTTGGTTTATTTAGCGCTGTTGCCCCTACCCTGCAATCTCTGTGTATTATATCTCTATTTTTCTCAGCTCTGTTTGTGGTATGGTTATCTCTGTATTGTACTCAGTTCTCAGTATGTTATAGTTATTTTTATGTTGTGCTTAGCTTGTTTTATTGTATGAGCATCTCTGTATTATGTTCAGCTCTCTGTATTGTATGGGTATCTTTTTACTGTACAGGGAGGACTTAAATTCTAGGGAAAGAGTCTGATCCCCATTGTCTTAAAACTTCACCAGTGTCCGCTGCAAGTTGGAGCTATGAATTTGAGGACTGCTCTGAAGACATCAAGTAGCTAAGTTTTGACCACAAGTGACATGTTGTTAGTCATAACATGTAGTAATTACAGTGACTGTAAGACCAAATAGCTCTTACCATTAGTAAGATTGTATTTTAGTGATCATACAAAGTGATTACAATTACGGGAATATAAGATCAAATAGCACTGACCACTATTGTCACATGCATTTTTAAAATGTATTTATAAAATATTTTACCAGGAAAGATACATTGAGATTTCTTTTCTTTCCAAGTATGTCCTGGGTCCACAAAATATTACATTGTTACAATGGGATACAATAAAATACAAAACAATATTAATACACAATATATACAAAATTTAACATAGAACAGGTAGGAAATATATGATCAACCATGACACGTGCATTCTGTTTTGAGGTATGCAGAGAGGGATCTCTTAAAGGACTCACAAATGTAGTGCTTACTGACATTTATTGATTATATACATATTATATGTGTTAAAGCTGTTGAGTAACTTTGGCACTAAGGCTAAGCTTCGTATCACCCATAGGTTAATACAGCCAGATTATAAAGAACATCACAAGTAAAAAGGACTAGGTGAATATCCCTGTAAAGACGAAATGCATGTTGTTGCCCAGTTCTAATTAACACCTAGTGGAATATATCAAAAGTACATAAATAATAAAGTGCAATAACTCAAAGTACATAGATATAATTGACAAGCTCAGTATTGCTCATAATTAAATTATGCATCATCAATGAAACAGCTTTGTGTATTATTTATTATGTACAATTTCTCATATACTTTGTTAATTTTGTAATTTAATATAAAGCTTTAGACACATTGTTAACTTCTCCCTTCTTCTACATTTAAATTAGCATGATAGATTGTGCTAACATTCTAAACTTTTTGTCAAGATTAACGTCACTATAAATTCTAACCTACAAGTCCAGCCTGGGTTTTTATGTGAATGGTTTACAATGCTTATTTGCTTTACTCCTGTATTTATAGAATTATGCTCTATATATAATTAAAAAAGGGGGAAGGGGAGGGGGGGGAGATTGGGGTACTGAATAGTGAATTTTGGGCAGCTGACAGCCCATTTACAAAATGGAGGCTAGTTTAGCCATCTTAGATAAATTCTCAAAAACATAGTTTCATTATTTTTAACAATGATATTTTGGAGTGAATTTTGGAAGTCAGATGTTTAAAGGGATACTCCACTGCCAAAATACTAATTTAAATTTAAAAAAAACAAAAAAACACTGTTTTGTAGATGTAACTCAAATGAAAACATGCATTGGGGGTATATCTAAAAACAGCTTGAAAACCTGCAGTTCTCTTGTCTAAAGCCTTTGCAAACCCTCCCCTTCTAATTCTGCCAATACTTGCTGAAGCTGTCCAATCGAAGACTTACCAGTGCAGGTCAATGAGACATTTATGCAAGGCAAATGCTCTGAGAAATTGCTGCCTCTTGATTTTAGCTCCACTGAGCTGAATAAACCAGGAAGTAACAGGACCTGTTGCCTGCTTAAAAGCCAAGGGGGTGTATCCAAGTTAATTCATAAACGTGTAAATTTCTATTGAAATTTGAACTTTTGGCAAAATGAACAAAACATTAGTTCAACAAAGAATCACATGTTTAAAATGGATTGAGGCAAACGTGATTCTTTGTTGAACTCATTTGCATATGCCCACCCAGTATCCTTTGCGGTAGTAACGTCACTGCAAATTTGTGATTTCTGTGTATAAAGCAAATCTTATGGCTTGACTGGTGTGCAGATTTTTGTTTAACATTGTATTAACTATCCACAGACTTTAGGTGGAAGGGGTTTTCAATCACAATTTTTCCCCACCATACCCTTTTTAGTTTTTACTTTGCAAGTACAGCCAGTAACCAATCTCATGCTGATGATTTGCATTAACAATAAAACAGCTGTCGATGAGTGGTTGACTGGTGTGCAGATTTTTGTTTAACATTCTATTTACTATATATATATATATATATATATTTATTTATTATACCATATTATATATATTACATGTATTGATTGTATTTTGTGCATTTAACATAAATTTTATCACCTGGAGAATACCTGTAATTATAGATAGAACAATGATCTCACTATCGTTGGGTGTGATACACAGCACAAAGCAATCTTAGTGACAAGGATTTGCCACAAGAATAATTGAGACTAAAATGGGAATAGGCAGATCAGTTCAACAAGAAGGTTGATCTGAACAGGGAGTTTGCTGAGCTATTTATATTTCTTGCTGTCAGGAAAGAGGGCATTGCGATTGCTGAACACTGATTTCTTCGAGTCTTTAGGGCAAACCCCAAAATGTTCCCGAGAGGTGGAAATTCTCATTAGCATGACATACTAACCTGAGATGTCTGATGCAAATGACGAAAGCAATGGTTCAATGTAACATTTAAAGAGGTACATGGCTAATGACAATGTGGGGGATTCTGCTTCATATGAAGACATACTGTCAGTGACTTTGAGCTGACATTAGCAAACTGTAAGACTAAGATTTCTAAAATTTAGGCTACTTAAAGAAAAACCGTCAGTTATCTTTTATTTTAATTATCCATTCAGCAAATTTTGAAAGGAAATTGAAGATTATGCTAGCTTTAGTGTACTAATAATCTTAATTTTAGTAATGACAGGGGGTGAGTATTTTGCATAATCTCTCTTTACTAGCTCCACACAGCAGCAAAGAAACATATAAAAAGAAAAGAACCAATCCCAAGAGAGTAGGATGTACATGAGGTGTAATGACCTAATCACTTCCTCTTTCATAACGCGACATCAAGCAGAAGCAAACATATAAAAAGCAATAACAATAACTCTTAAATCCAACATTCGACGGAGCAAACTTCCTCGTGAATTCCACACAAACAACCAAAATGTGTTCAGGGACGAATCATACTGAAAAGAGAGTGTGTGACAGGTTTAGACACATAGTCATGACGGTGGAAACCCAAGTAACGTACCATACACATCATTCAATAGTAGTAAATTGTAAATTACAATCGGATAATTGAATAACTATGTAATTCCAATGACAATTCCTTACCAAAGGCAATAAAATCATCGATGTAAACACAAAACATTCAGAGTCCAAGCTACCTTAGACCAGTGACATATATAAAGAAAACAAATATAAGGGTGTGCTAGCGAAGCAAGGAGTGAAAATACTCGCCTCCTGTCATTACTAAAATTAAGATTATTAGTACACTAAAGCTAGCATAATCTTCAATTTTACAACATGACAGGAGACTTCATATTTAGCATTTTTAATGCTGAGAAAAGAATGGAAAACTAAGGAAGAATCTCGGGGCTATGGGAGAAACCTCTCCGCTGAACGCCCGAACATCCGGTACCTGCCGGATAGCCACCAGACCAAGTATAAAAGTCCATCAGCAGATGTCCAGTCCCATAGAGAAATTGGAGAACGACCTCCACATCCCATAAGCCGGAGGTGGATGTCACTAGGTAGTTGGTACACAAGAGGATCCTAGTCCATCGGGAGTCCCCAGACCGGGACACGGGCCGTTGAGCTGTCCAAACCACCACATAATGGATCAAGGTACAGTTCCGAACACCAATCAGACCGGGAACACCCAGATGGAGAGGTAGCAAAGTCACGTCCCTGGGGCGAAGAGACTCCTAAGAGGTCCCCAGCAGCCAGCTATAGTCCGCCGTTCTGCCAAGAACCCCAGAAAGAGTCCAGGTCACCAGGGCAGCCAACCCTCCAGAAATAGAAGATGTGGGTTAGTAGGATATGAATGTAGGAGGAGGAGATTCTCACCAGTCAGTCCTGTAAGGTCTGGGAAACAAGGTCAACTCTGTCACAGTGGGACGGCCAAGGCGGTGTTATTCGCTGAACAACGAGATGATGGAGAATTTTTTCAAATATTGCAAGGAGGGAAAAGCATAAGTCCCCCGGGAGGCCCAGTTGGCCGGAGTGCAATCACCATTGTGCACTGTCGTTCCCTGAATCGACCCGAAGGAGTTTGTTCAGGAAGATAATGCCACGCCTTCCGCACACGTAATTGATCACTGGTTTTGGTAGTTTCACGAAGCCCCCAAGGATCCGAGTTGAGGGGTCAGGTGAAGAGCAGAGGTTGATCATGTCACAGAAAACCTAGATAGCATTGTCAAGAGCGATTGAAAAGGATCACCATAACGTGTCTTCATATCCAGTTTCGCAAGCCAGTCATCTACGTGAAAAGAGTCCTAATTAGGTTTGAATGCCTTACACCTAGATGCGATGGAATCTCCTGTGGGTGTTGTAGAAAGTACACTCAATGGTACCCTAGGGGCGCTCACCTGAGGAAAACAGTACCTCGCGAATCTGCTTTCAGGTAGAAACATAGAAACATAGAATGTGACGGTAGATAAGAACCGTTCGGCCCATCTAGTCTGCCCAATATTTTGAAATACTTTTAATTAGTCCCTGGCCTTATCTTAAGTCTAGGATAGCCTTATGCCTATCCCATGCATGCTGAAACTCCCTCACTGTGTTAACCTCTACCACTTCTGCTGGAAGGCTATTCCATGCATCCACTTCCCTCTCAGTAAAGTAATACTTCCTAATATTATTTTTAAACCTTTTCCCCAGTAATTTAAGACTATGCCCTCTTGTTGTGGTAGATTTTCTTCTTTTAAATGTAGTCTCCTCCTTTACTGTGTTGATTCCCTTTATGTATTTGAATGTTTCTATCATATCCCCCCTATCTCGTCTTTCCTCCAAGCAATACATGTTAAGATCCTTTAATTAAGATTAACTCTCGCTCTATGCAGGTAATAGAGTTAGTGATAGCGGGGTACCAGGTTAGATGTCCCGAAGTGGTTGGCGACAAGCCCCACTGTCGACCGGTCCCAAAGAACACCTCTTACTGAGGTTACAACGTAACACCTTCCTCATGGAGGTTTGGGTCTTAATGAGAGAAGCAGGACCATAAACATGTGTAATAACTTCCCTCAGGAAAATTATGCCCTGTGTCTGGTGTCCAGTGATTTGGCGCCCAGATCAACCAACCATCTGTCAATATGGAGGAGTGCTGCTATGCGCTTCCCATAGGAGAGGTGAACACTGGGTTTTCTGGCAAAACAGAAACATCTCCAAATCCATTCATGAATATCGTGAGCCCATTCCAAGACGGTGTTGGCAGTGTCCGGCATTATACTCATGATAGGGTCAATAGAGTCTAGCAGTTATTCTTGTCTCTGAGACCTCTCCTGACTCCCCTGCGGAGTTGTAGTCACCCAGAAAAATGAAGGGCATCATCCGCTGGTCAAATGCAGTCATCTGTGCCGTTCTGTGTGGGAGGGAAGGGCATGGGTTGTCCGACCGCAAGCGGTTTTGGACATCTTTATCTAGAGGCTTCAAAGCCACAGGTGCATAAAGTAGCCAGGTGGTCGAGAGGGGACCAGTCTCTCGAACGTGGGTGACGGATGTGTAGGTTACACAGCCATTGACCAGTAGGGTCCAGGGTCGTTTCCATGTCTTCTCGGTCAGTAGCGTGCGAGGCACCACCACCTTCAGTTACCTGGGGATGCCCCAGAAAGAAATAGGCAACTAGGTTTATAGTGATATGGGATACCCCTGTAGATGGCATAAACCAGTAGGCAGTCACAGGATGCAGAGCAAACAGATCAGCCTACCACAGTAGTAGGCAGTGCTCACAGAATCCCCTGCAGGGTTGTACTCTGAACAGTGGCCAAATAAAATAGGCGAGAGCTCACCCAGTAAATAGAGGTCACAACAGCATGTCTCCACTCAGCCACACTAAGCACACATATAGTAGGGCCCAGGGCAAGATTAATAGGCCAGTGGGCCTGAAACTGACAATTATCATAGGCCTAATTACAAAATCTTATCAATGAAAAACACTAAAACAATCATACCTCCGAAGCATCATGTATCTGGTGGAGGTGGTTATAGAGGGAACATCATGGGATGCAGCTATGAGAAAACACATTCCCTATGCTAATCTCTCACACTCATCTTTCAAGTAAATCCATACCCCCTAACAGCAGTGTCCAGTGAAGCATGAAGTCTATGGATTGGGTAAAAAGGGTGGACCAATTTTGATGTGAACCAGAACTGCCAAAAGGGGCAAGCATACGCAAAAATGGGGCATGTCTGCCCAAAGAATGCATGTCATGCTGCCTGACAGTCATGCAGGCTTGCCAACTCAGGGCAAACTATGCAGACAGCACCCTGAGCTTGGCATAAATGCGTCTAATGATGCACTTGCTCCACTCTTTCTAAGGACTGTCCCCTAGCAGTCACATTAAAACTTGTCTTCTTACCTTCTTACTAGCAGGCAGAAGCTCCCGGTATATAGTCTGGGACAGAGAATACGTGTATGTAGTGAGTGTAGAAGAAAGGGAGCATGCCACCGTGTTAGAGAGGCCAAAGTCAGCATTACCTTAACTCATTTCATTGTCAGCCAGCCAGCAAGTTTTGTTCCTCTACATCCCTCTTAAGTTTCCATACCTAAGCAAGAGTATGTGAAAATTAGTTAGGGTTGCCACCTTTCTTTGAAAAGAAAAATACCAGCCTTACTAACTTGCATAATACATTTTGTATGAGTGACATCGCATGATGCGAGATAATTTTGTAAAATCACCAAAAACCTTCTTACAGTTTGATTCTACTGTATATATGGATTGCTCCCAGTGTCTCACATGTCTCCAAGTGTCCCCTGGTGTCCCCATGTCTCCCTGTGTCCCCCAGTCTCTCGGTGTCCCCATGTCACCCAGTGTCTCAGTGTCCCCATGTCTCCCAGTGTCTCAGAGTCCCCATGTTGCCCAGAGTCACAGTGTCCCCATGTCTTCCAGTATCCTCTAGTCTCCCAGTCCCCTAATCTCCCAGTGCTTCAGTGTCCCTAGTGTCTGTGTCCACAGGTCTCCAGTGTCCCCTATGTATCACGGTTTCCCCTGTGTATCACAGTGTCTCAGTGCCCCATGTCTCCCAGTGTCCTCTCATGTCTCAAAGTCGCCTAGTGTCCCCATATCTCTCAGTGTCCCCAAGTGTCTCTTTGTCCCCATGTCGCCCAGTGTCCTCTAGTGTCTGTGTCCCCATGTCTCCCAGTGTCCCTTAGTGTTTGTGTGCCTATGTCTCCCAGTGTCCCCATGTCACTAGTACACTGATACATTGGGACACTGCGAGACATGGGGACACTGAGATACCAGGGGACACTGGTAGACCTGGGAAAATGAGACACTTGGGGACACTGGGATACATGGAGACACTGGGGGAGACAGGCATCAATATTTTTCCACTACAGAGCATTATCTCAAATAAGATCGGGAGGCTACAGTGACAAAGGTAATGTTGGAAAAAGGTAAGTAGTACCCTTTTTTCCTTTTTTTATTTGGATGAATTAATCTAAATGGTGAGGAGAACACTATAGCATTAGGAATTGTATTCACTACAGATTTCCTTTAATTCACGTTTTAATAATTCATCAATGTTTACTTTCCAGGGACACCCTACAGAGATCTGGATACTTGACACCCAAAGAGAAATGCAGTCTCTAACAACCTATAAAAAAAACCTCAAGTGTAAATAAAAATGACATTAGCTGGAGCTGTTATGAGAAAGTACATTTCACATACCAAGGTCATGTGCTCAGTAAAGCTACACTCAACACGCGTTACTGCAGGAAAACAAGATACAATAAGTTCAACACTGACCTTTTCATGATCCTCTAAAAATATAGTTTTATGAGTATCAAAATAAAGTGAAACACATAGCAAAGCATTATATAGGTTATTTTGCTGGCAATTAAGAAATATATTTGTGATCTTCAAGTCTTCACATAAAAAGTAACCAATTGCTGTGTGTGTGTGTGTGTGTGTGTGTGTGTGTGTGTGTGTGTGTGTTTCTTTACTACATGCTAAAGTTGTTTCAGTTCCTTTGTTAATTCCCCAATAATTTCAGTTTTATTGAATAAACCTCAATGATTACTACATTACAGGCACACATCCTTCTCTAATGGCAATTCTATGTTTGGCCACTTTTGATGGATTACATCTCACACCGGCACGACATTTAGTAAAGTCTTACCTGAAAACAGGCACAGCATGCAAATTAATTTTTGCATGATGACAAGAGCTGAAAGCTACATGAGAATTGTATGGGGGAAAAAATTAATCAATAGAAATACAACAATATTAAGTTGTCATGGTGATAGAGCAATACCTTGTAAGTGTGTTAATGGTTTAATGGATAGAACGATGTATGTGTCATGCAAGGTTTACAGGTGTTTGACTGCATTCAGCTAATACTCAAATCTAATAAAGAAAAAAAAAGAAAAAAGGGTATAAGTGGAGCTCTACAGTACCTGAATAAAAGATGAATACACTGGTTGTAGTTTTTTACAGAAATATGTGAACAATATATAACATATTCATAGTGCAGATGGTACATACAATAAAAAGTAGGTATAGGTATGACAATTCACAACTCACAAGTAAAGAGCCAACTGGTCACCTGGCTCTAGTGTGTATCCCTTTGGGATCTTTTAGGGGAGATCCACAGCCCTCTCTTCTCTCCTTCTGATCTCCTTCACATCCAAATTTGTTTGCAGGATTGGTCAGTAAGACTCCAATAGTAGAAGTTAAAGGATCACTATAGGGTCAGGAACACAAACATGTATTTCTGACCCTATAGTGTTAACACCACCATCTAGCCCCCCTGGGGCCCTCATGCCTCCATAAATATAGTAACAATCCTACTGTATTCAAGCCAGAAGCTGTAAATCTGCATTCTGTTAGACTCAGAAAATCAAGTAGTCTGCTGACATGTGGTAGCCTGATCCAATCACAATGCTCCCCCATAGGATTGGCTGAGACTGACAAGGAGGCAAATCAGGGGCAGAGTCAGCATGATTCAAACACAGCCCTGGCCAATCAGCAACTCCTCATAGCGATGAATTGAATCAATGAATCTCTGAGGAAAGTTCAGTGTCTGCATGCAGAGGGAGGAGATACTGAATCACAGGATGCTGTGCACAGTGCTACCCTGTGCTCTGCTGACAGCAGATCTGAGAGAATGGGGGCATATTATGCCTCCATCAACTCTATTTTCTCAGAAAATACAGTGTTTACATGAGAAAAGCTGCCTCATTAAGCTGAAGTTGTTCAGGTGACTATAGTGTCCCTTTAACAAATTTATTGTAAAAAACAAATAAAAATCAGTAGATCATTTTAGTTTTATTTGTTTTTTACAATAAATGTGTTAACTTCTACTATTGGAGTCTTCCTGTCCATTCCTGCAAACAAATTTGGATGTGAAGGAGATCAGAAGGAGACAAAAGAGGGCTGTGGATCTGCCCTAAAAGATCCCAAAGGGCTACACACTAGAGCCAGGTGACCAGTTGGGTCTTTACTTGTGAGTTGTGAATTGTCATACCTATACTCACTTTTTCTTGTATGTACCATCTGCACTATGAATGTGTTATATATTGTTCACAGATTTCTGTAAAAAAAACTCCAACCAGTGTATTCATCTTTTAGTTAGGTACTGTAGAGTTCCACTTATACCCTTTTTGTTTTGTTTTATTACATTTGATTGTGAGGGTTAAGGGGATCCTTCACATAAGTGTTGAGCCTCTTCTATTTTCATTGTATATGCGTGCACACTTTGGGAAATACTCAAATATACTTATGTAATATGAAGGGCTACATAGGGGTAGGAGGATGCAGCATATGTTAGTCTGAGGCTCAGTAGTTTGGTCTGAAAAAATTCGGATTTTGTCCATGTGACTTTCCACTTTGGAAAAAACAAAATGGTGCCAAAATTGGCCAATCCGTGAACTGCAAAATATAATTATTATGATTATATTTTGCAGCATACTGATAGGTGCATTTTTGCCAAAAAGAAGTAAGGAGCATAAAAAAAATCTATATTTATTAACCCCTTAAGGACAGGCGACGGATATATTCCGTCATGATTCCCTTTTATTCCAGAAGTTGTGTCACTAAGGGGTTAAATATATAATGTAGAAATATAGATATTGTTTTACTGACCCTTGTGTTTTTCTCTCTATTGGTCAATACTCACTTAGTCTGTGAATGAAATCAATATTTATTGGCTGTCTGATAGCCGTCAATCATCTATTTTTTCATCAATCATCTTTTTTTTATTTGGCACCATGGATCCATAGATGTATCTCCGAATCACAAAACTAACAAAACCGTTGGCCCTTTGTATGTTTCGCTTGTTTAGTGATTTGTCCATATAGTATTTCAGACTAAATGTCAGACAAAATTTGTGCAAATTACAATTTGTTTGAAGCTGTATGCACAAATCTAATCTGCACCAAGCATGTGTTTCCAGCTCCCAATTGGTCCCTGCTATATCATGGTCAGGAAGCTTGGAAAATTAGTAAAGGATCCATGTTTTCCAGAATATAGAGTAGTTCTATATAGTCCTAGTAAGAGACACACTTCCAGTACTGACATTGTTCATCTAATGATTGAGGTCATGAACCTCTTCTTGTTTGGCTTTACCTTTATGTGTCAAAAATAAAGATTAGCTCAGCATAGTCCTAATGGCCAACTAATAGGGACCATATATTCAATTTTACTGAAATAAGTCCTCTACCTCTTCTTTTTTTGGCTTTATCTTGATGAGTGTTGTAATTAGGAATGTGCATCTTCTGTAGGTGATTAAGTCAGTACATGAAGAGTTGTGTTACCTGCAGTGAAGAATTTGATTGTTGCATGATGTTTTCTGGAAATCCTGCAAATGTTGAGTTCACCTTTGTTTAGTTTGAACATCTATACATGAGCAATGATACCTAAATGTGTGCTTAAAGGAACACTATAGGTTCAGGAATACAAACATGTATTCACAAACCCTATAGTGTTAAAACCACCATCTAGCCTCCCCTGGTCCCCTCATGCTTCCCTTAATATAGTAAAATCGTATTTGTATGCAAGTCTGCAACTGCTGCCTCTGCCCCTGATCTGACTGCTTGGCTGGCATCATCTGAAGTGGTGGTCTGAGCGAATCACAATGCTTTCACATAGGATTGGCTAAGATTGTCAAGGAGGCAGATCAGGGGCAGAGCCAGCACAAGTCAAACACAGCCCTGACCAATCAGCATCTCGTCATAGTGATGCATTTAATCAATGCATCTCTAT
Organism: Pelobates fuscus; assembly: GCF_036172605.1. Classification (NCBI taxonomy): domain Eukaryota; kingdom Metazoa; phylum Chordata; class Amphibia; order Anura; family Pelobatidae; genus Pelobates; species Pelobates fuscus. The sequence goes on along the minus strand of NC_086318.1, from coordinate 400,865,522 downwards.
GAGAAACATTCAGGGTCTCAATGCAACAGGTGGAGACACTGAATTGCAATGCGGCACATTGGGAAGCACATCGGCAGCCATCCAAGGAGTGGCAGTGGAGTTATCACTAGGCTGTAATGTAAACACTGCATTTTCTCTGAAAAGACAGTCTTTACTGCAAAAAGCCTGAAGGCAATGATTAAACTCACCAGAACAAATACAATAAGTTGCAGTTGTTCTGGTGACTATAGTGTCCCTTTAATTATGGCTTGTATGGGGGGAGAATAGTTTTCTAGGCATGCCAAGATGCAAGATATGAATTTGGTTCAACCACAAGATAATCAGACATGCAATAATGTTTTTGTTATCTTTTTAACTAATATGCTGTAGTGTGGATCATCCCAGGAGATCAGAGCTAGCCAGTCTGGTTGTGAATACAATGTGAAGTTTAAGTATTTACTTGCTGGCAAACATCATTTCTAAACTTATCCTTCGCTAAATGTTTCATATAGCAGTGCTGCTATCAAACGTTTATGATGTGATTGAAGGAGAATTACTATCATCCATTCTACTGAAGTTCTTAAGTTAGTTTATGATGCTGTCAGTGGCAGCTTTACTACCTGAAAAAAAAAAAACAATTTGTGATGTGGTCAAAAAGGTTCATTTAGGCAGAATCAATTGCTTTGCCTCTTCAAACTCACAAAAGTTTTACTTTGTAAAATAACACAGTTAGTATTTTTCAAATCACATTTTTCTAAAGTTTGTATTATGTTGTATTCATTATTTATTTCATTTATTATATTGACGGAAATGCCAATTATTCTGCACATGTCCTACCCCATAAGTTATACATTAATAAAGAAAAACTTGCCAACTTTCTAGGTCTCTACATTTTGGCTTATGGGGGTAAGATCTTATCAAACGGAACATTAGATCAATGAATTTTGAGTGAACACACACAAGGTCAATCACTAAGCTCCAACCAAATGACTTAAAATATCACCGAGGTGACGCAGTTGTGTATGGAGGACTAATCCAAAAAATCATTAGACTCACTAAGAGACACTGACGAGCAGTTCCATGAGATTCTTACTGATCATTGCACCTCTAAGGGTAAGCACAACTTTAGAGTGCATATAATGATTCACATTTTAAAAATATAATATTAAACCTTAAAGCAATTATTAAGAAATACATGTTGACAATGCACCTTGTTTGTAGATCATCATTACAATACTTTAATTATTGATAGGATTTCGATTAAAAACCTGCTAACATTTAATAGCTGGAAACTGTGATGATTCTAATTGGTTCACATACTTTTTTTGTCACAACAATATTTATTAGTAAAATATATTACAACCTGTATAATTACATATCGTATTTGTAAAACATGAAGAATATCATTGTGTAAGCATTATATGATGTCACTTTAGAAATCCTTATTGTACAATCTCACTGTACACAGTCCTTTATGCACCCTTTAAATGCATGCTTCAAAGCAGACACATTTGTTTTAGTTTAGCTTAAAAAAAATAAGTATGTTATTGAAATTGAAATGTGTTGTCAATATTTCCTATTATGCTGTCATTTTAGGGAATATTCATTCCTAAACATGGAAGCTGATTTCTTAAAGTAAACTGAGGGCATTTGAAAAGTAGTGTTGATTTTGGACATTATAACTGCTGTACATCGTAAAAATCAATCTTTGGTTAGGATTGTAAACTTAGGGATACATCAAATCCACTATCAATCTATATTTCCAATATATTTCCAATATGTTCAATATTTCCTCAACAACTTAAATAAATCTTCATATAAATCTAATTGCATTTAAATGTCTTGACATGCCCGACAATCAATCTGTGCATAAAAATCTTTGTTTTGATATTATGTTATACTCTATGTTTAATAAAAAGTGGTGGGGGGCGGAGCCTGACAGCCAAACGAAGCGGTCGCACAGCAGTGGAGCTCCTGGCTCCAAATCCCGAAAACGACTAAAAACCATTGAAATTACCGGTTTTCCAGCCTCAGCAACGGTGGTAGGCGATGGCGAAACCGTTATATCGCTCCACTGAACAGCGACGGCATCCAGAAAATGGACCCGAGGCCTGCATGCAGCCTATGCGAGCAGCATGGGGAGGCGGCCGATCCCCCAGCCGACTGGTACCCGCTGCGCCGGAGGCTTATTCAATGCACCTTCTCCCCCCCCCCCTTGCCGGTGGGGGTCATCCCGGCAATCGCAACAAGCAGCTTGAAGCAGAGAAACCAGGGCGCAGAAGCCGCCGGGCCATCGACACCCAAAATGGCGGAAGCCACGAGGGCCCTAGCGCCTGAACCCCACCTCTTGCCGTTATCGGAGAGGATAGACCAACTTCTGGCGGACTTCTGGGCCAAATTAGACAGCAGAGGGAGAGCCCAGGAAGGTACCCCATCGACATCTAGTCCAAGGGACCCCACTCTGAAGCCCACAATGCTGACACAGACCCAGAGGGGGACGTGGAAGGCGGGAAGATGGAGGCGGGGAACCCGACACGAGCCCCAGCACTACTACACCCGGTTCCAGGTGAGGCACCCAAAACCTCAACGAGGGCTGGCCCCGGGACTACCCCCGCTCCGTATACCCCCTCGGCACAAGCGGCAACAGGGGACACTGCTGACAGCGGGCACTTACTCACCCCGACTGCCTTTGTGCGCCTCTCAGCAACAGCCTGACACTCCGACGAAGTATAATGATGGCGGACGACGGCAGAGGGCCCTGCACTTGCCTCACCTACCCAAATCGCCTTCCTCCCGAGCGCCAATTGAACCCACTGGGTCAAAAGAACACCACTCACGAGCAGACCCACAGCATAGCTACCAACGACTTCCCCATAGACTGGGCATTGGCTAAATGGGCAGGAATCCCAGGACTGTCTCACGGGACAGGTTTCCCCAGGCGAATCCCCGCTGTGACACTGCTTTCTTATATGCCCCTCACATGCCACCATCTTTGCTCACACCATCTTTGCTCAACCTCTGGGACTCCTGCCTGGACACACTACCTGCCTTACAACCAAAGCAGTCAAATATTTTAACAGGACTCTCTACACGGCAGCTGAGCACGGTCCTTACCTAATACATATGTTATGCATTCCCTGACTTGTGGTTCCCTGATACCCTGTTTAGTCTAATCGCTGACTCACTTCAGCAGTCTTATGTATGCATTGCCTTCTTTTTTTGTGTTTGTTTTGTTTGTGTTTTTTCTCGCAAGGTGATTGCACTTTAATCGAGTTTGCTAGACCCTCTATCTCCATGATAGTTTAGCTTATATATATATATGTCATCTCACTTAGCTACTGCTATACTGCAAACCGTGACTACGCATTATGACAGCAACAGCATAGCAAAATTAAAACTGATAACTAAACGTTAGTTTATATGTTGGATAATCTTACTACGCTAACCTGACTAAGGAGAGAATAGAAGCAAGCTATAATCAACGATATGACTCTAGCCACCTGACTTAGCAGACCCAGCAGTGTTAAGCAATACCTGTACACACATGTTTCATGCACTTACATGTTCACTCTGATGTTTAAGCTCTCATAAATTAGAGATTTAAAGCAAGGTTAGCAGATGTTACTGCCTCTGAGAATAATCAACTTTAAGCATGACAATGTTGGCTATATCAGAACCTCTAGTTAAATCGTATCTTATATTCTGACATAACCTTTTCAGACCTAGCCTGTTACTATTATTTAAAAATGTGCTGTTAATCGCATGCCATGTCTAACCCACTGTTTCTAATCAACTTGCCAATGCTGTTGTGGCATCGCAAGAAAAATGTTATCCGTATTCACATGCACAAGAAAAATAAAGAATTAAAAAAAAAAAAAAAAAAAAAAAGTGGTGCATATTGCTTTCCATGACTTGGCATCGTGAGGGTTAACGTGGCACGGTACATATGCTATGAATTGCTTTGAAGTTAGATTTAAGTGGGGAGAAAGTGGGTGGCATTAGTTTGAGTTCTCCCAGAGCAGACTGGGAATAAGACAGCATGATGTCCGAGGAATTTATTCAATAAACAGTGAGTTGCGCGTTTTCAACCAACGTCAGCTTAAACTTTTTCTTCCAATCAGCTAATCTAACCTAGATTTATGTTTAAGTGTCTGATGAACATACAGGTTTTCAGTGCTAAACTAATATGAAATGTGTCTGAAAATTTTACTTAACAATGATGTATTAATTAAGGGACCACATTCTGCTTAATAACGGATGAATTTGCTTTCAAGTATATTAGAGGTTAAGAATTTAGCTCAAATAAAAAATAAAAAAACTATTTAAGCTCCAAATCTTACCATTACTGCTTGCAAATAATTTCAGGCCGTTCCGCCTCATCAATTCAGTTTAATTGAATTTGACTTCCCCCTTATATAATTCCAAGCAATACAATTCTGCAAAGGAAAATAAAGAAAACAGATATTATCCTTCCGATACAAACCTGTAATGCTTTAGGGTCCCTGTTATTAGGTATATTCAGGCCCCCCAGCCGTTTGGAATAAAATTAAGAACATTTAACTTTTACCTACCTTTTACCAGGAAACCTTTGTGCTGCTTAGCGCTCTACCTCCTGCAATGTCATGGAGGAGAAATGGCCCTATCCAATTCTCCTATTGAGGAGTATTGAGAATGTAATGGGCATGCGCCGTGAATTCCACATGCGCATTCAAGCTTACTATAGGAAATTATTGAACCAGTGTGCTTACCTGTGGGGGCTTCTGCATCACGTGACAAAGTTTTACTCGGTCAGTAATGGGGAAACACCGCTGCTGGCTCTTAGTATGACAGCCGCCAGGGGGGATTTATCCCTGCAATGTAAACATTGCATATTCTAAAAAACTGTAATGTTTTAAATTGCAGGGTTAAAAAGGGACAGGACTACTTCTCCCAGGCCACCTCATTGAGATGAAGTGGCCTGGGTGACTTTAGTGGCCCTTTAATTGTCTACGTTCATCACATATGTAACTTGAATGTTAGTGAGTCATTGTCGTTCATCTTCTTATATTGCTAGAGGGGGTATTGCTAGATGGGGCTGACAGGTTTTAGAGCTTTGAGTGGGATCCTGCAAAGTCTAATTTAGGCACCATATCATTGTTAACCCCAGGTCTCTAAGTAATACTAAAAATAGAAAAATGAATCCAGGCACTCCAAATGAATTCCAAGAAAAAGGCAATTTATTGGAACCAGCAGCTACAAAGCGACGTTTCAACCCCTAAGGTTCTTTATCAAGCTGGATAAAGAACCTTAGGGGTTGAAACGTCGCTTTGTAGCTGCTGGTTCCAATAAATTGCCTTTTTCTTGGAATTCATTTGGAGTGCCTGGATTATTTTTTCTATTTCTACTATTATATTTGGTCCATTTGGGTACTGGGACATATCCAGTTAAGCACCCTGGATTCCTTGGCAAAGGGTTGAGTGCACTTCCATAAATTTTCTACATTTATCTAAGTAATACTTAAATTACTCCTCCAACTATTTTATATTTTCATACCATTTAAATGCACCGTATTTAGAGTATATTATGCGGCACAGTGTCGGGTATCTCTGAAGGTGCAGGATTTTAATACAGTAAGGTGAAGGATTAAAAAGCATGGCATGGGTTTAATACAGCAGGTGTGGTACTTATAAATATTGGTGCATGTAATACTCTGAATTCAATGAAAGATTTGGTATCCACGTGTGATTTATCAAACATATTCATTTATTAAGTTTGGACCCAGCACATGGTATAGGGCTGGATCCAGGAGGGGTTTACGGGTTTACATCAATACATAAGGGAGGGCCATAAAATTTACCCTTGGGCTGAAGCCTCTGGTCATTTTTCAACCTAGCAAAATCCCTGATGGCAGATAAGCAATCGGACCAAAATGTGATGCTAGTGGTGGCTTGGTGTCAACGTTGAGGTGAAGTGAAGAGAGTTAAATGACACTTTTCCTATCCCAATAAACAAATATTTGCTATAGTTGTTATGAATGATACTTCTAAAATAGAAAAAAAATGTTTTTTGTGTCTCTTGTAGGAGATTCGTGGGAGGGGGGGACACCAGACATTTTCCTTTTTTATCTCTTTTATTTAATTTTGCCTTCTTGAATACTGTGCACTTTTAATTGTGAAATATGTGACTATTGACTTTTGTAAAGAAAAAAAACAATTTCCTCCTTTCATTTCAGTCAGAAATATAACAGTAGCCCAACAAAGTCCTGTACATTTTTCTAAAATAAATAGAAAGCATATAGCACAGACGTGGAAAGCTCACAAGGCAGAAATGTCTGGTTTTGCCCATTCTCACCACAAGCTCTTTAAATGAATCATCAAACACAGAATGCCAGGCAGAATCTGGCAAATTCTAAGGTAATGCCTATAGGTTATTGGAGCGGCAATAACTGCATGAGGTATTTGGATTAATAAAATTAAAACTGCTATGTTCTAGTTGAAGTTATCTGAATTCTAAGCTACAGAGATGGAATGCCAAAGCTCTATTAAATGTTGATGTGACAATAAATTATTCAATATGTTTTCTTTCAACAGAATAATTGAAGCGATCTGCATAGGATGGTTCACAGCAGAATGCATCGTGAGATTCATTGTTTCCAAGAATAAATGTGAATTTGTGAAAAGACCATTAAATATCATTGACCTGTTGGCGATCACTCCTTATTACGTGTCTGTTCTCATGACCGTTCTCACTGGAGAGAACCCACAGCTGCAGAGGGCCGGAGTCACGCTTAGGGTTCTGAGGATGATGAGAATATTTTGGGTAATTAAGCTTGCAAGACACTTTATTGGCCTACAGACACTTGGATTAACTCTTAAAAGGTGTTACAGAGAAATGGTCATGTTGCTTGTATTTATTTGTGTGGCCATGGCAATTTTTGGTGCACTCGCTCAGCTCCTTGAACATGGATTGGACCTTGAAACAAAAAACGAGGATTATTCGAGCATCCCAGCAGCTTGCTGGTGGGTGATCATTTCAATGACTACAGTAGGTTACGGCGACATGTATCCAATCTCTGTCCCTGGCCGGATACTCGGAGGACTCTGTGTAGTCAGTGGTATTGTTCTCTTGGCACTTCCTATAACTTTTATTTATCACAGTTTTGTGCAGTGTTATCATGAACTGAAGTTTAAATCGGCCAGGTATGGCAGAACACTGTCAAACGAATACTTAAATTAATGCTTCAGAGATTTGACAGACATTTGTTTTATTTATTTATTTTTTATTTTATTTATTTTTTACTTAAAATCTGCACTACAAAGAACTATACTTAGATGTGAATGCTGTATCACAGTGTCACTGCAGGAAAAAACAAACAAAAAAAACTGAACCCAAAAGCTCTTTACTATTTAAAAAAAAATAAAAAAAAATTACTTAATTTGAGTTGACAACAGACTGAAAAATTTTTAGCAGAAGTAGCAGAATGGCAGAAAAAGATCTATACTTTTTGTATTGTTTAAGTTAGATATTTTAAACTATATTTTGCAATTTAGTGGCAAACTCATCACAACTTACAGTGGTACAGAAATATTTTATAAATCCCTATACTTAGGGGGCAACCTTGTCATGTACCGGTAATTGACTCTAAAATGATAAAGATTAAATGCCGTAATATGATTTATGGCCTGTTATTAATTCTTTGACACAACGACCATTGCCAAAGGGTTCATCCACATTTGGAATGTTAAATGCCCATAGACTTAAATAATTACTTGATAGATTTATTAGATGATGAAGGAGCATTTGTAATACATGCAGCACAATTATTTTTCTGGACATCAGAAAAAGGAAGAAAAGCCGACAACTGATCATTAATATCAGCTCACAAAGTAGTTACTCAAAGTGAATTTCAAATTTAAGGCTAAAATATTTAAATTGGAAAAAATCTCTAAATCTTGCTTTACTTTCGCCTACTTAGGCCTAACATTTTAAATTTACTTTGAATTCACTTTGAATTCTCCCTTTAATAAATAACTCTGCAAATGAAATGGTGAAAGCTAAATAAAATAATATTGCCCTGGATTTTAATGACATACATCCACGTTTTCTGAAAACTAACTGCGCAGGTAAATTTTCTCAGCATTGGGAAGCATTTTTTGTAGTTTAAAAAGTTTGTTTTTAGGAACTTGGGTTATTCACTACAAAGTGAGTTTTGGTGAACTGGCAAACAGTTTGGAAAACTCAAATTAACAACAAACTCTTGAATTGGAAAAAAATTTTTACCGGTTGGTTATTTAGGTTAATTTTGCAACTCTCTACAACTAACTGATCAGTATATAAATCCCTCAAATAAATGTAATTACAACTCTATTCAAGCCATGGTACGTCTAAATACTACATTTGATAATTATTAGTTTTTATAACAATTAATAAATATTTTCTTCAAAGCTCACCATTATGTGGTATGTATTTTTTCTGGGTTAAATAAGTAAATAGGAAATTTATTTTAAAAAAAAAATAAACAAAAAAAATAAAACAACCAAACAAACTGTGATCAAGAGTGCTTCTTTTATACATGCTATAGTAGGTTTGTTAAAATAATTTTTTAGAGAAATTTTATTGTTCTAACGTGGAATGGCTGTATTAAAATAAATTAACCCCTTCAATAATTAAATCTCTTTATTAAACATATAAATAATTTATATATATATATATATATATATATATATATATATATATATATATATATGTGTGTGTGTGTATCTGAATTTGTTTTTGCAGAAATATTGGAGGGAAGTATAATGTGATAATTATTTTATAGTATCCATTTTCTAGCCATGCTTTCTATAAATTCTGGAAAATTAGCATAGAACTGCAATGCTTTGATCATGTTTTGAAAAATTACCATGGGTGCAGAAATAAAAATGTAACAACATACAAAATGTGTGACTCAGATATCTGAATACAATTATTTAAAATTCTCACTTTAGTTAATATCCCTGTAAGTGTGTAGATTATTTAGAGCATACGTAACTGCATCAATCACTAAGTGAAGAGTGCATCAGAACACCTACAAATTGACAATAAATAGCCTTCCCACAAAAAGTAGTACTTAAACAAGGGGACTTGAGAAAGAAATCGCAGATGTGTCTGATTTTTGAGAGTTAAAAATCACTAGCTCAAAGTAGAGTAACCAAGGAACTGAGGAAAAGTAACCAAATTCCTGCACAAACGGTGAGTGGTGTCCAGCAGACACCCGGTAAGAAGTCAAATAGGTCAAAAAATTTTTGATGGTGGAGGGAGCACCAGAGCACTACAGTTGTAGTTATGGTGCTTGTGCTTATAGTTTCCTTTAAAATGTAATCTAACTTAATATCACACTTTTTTTTTTTTTCTTCATCTGGCAGTAAAAATTAATTTCGATGCCAAGGCTTCATTCATTCCTTCTATATCAGTCCACCTCTTTGCTAACCATACAAGAACCCAAGAGGCTCACACATTAAAGAACTCGATTCTAACAGACAAGCCTCTGTGCACTTCATAGGGCACAGCTGCAGCTTGCAACAACACCCTATAATATCCCATTACTTTAAATACTTGTTTTTAGCAAAATAAATGTATGCACTGTAATGTAGGCTTATGGATACTCAGAGGCAATATGTTCACAAATGCCATTAGGTTTCCTAACCCTAGACAGCAAATTGAACCTTATATGCCAACGGGTTTATAGTATTGAATGATAAAAGATAGAGATATAAGTTCAATCTTTTTATACCCAAATGTTTCTACTAAGGTGAAATTATTAAATAAAAACAAATAGAATTCTGTGACTTAATATAATTTTTTTAATTTTACATAACCCTAAAACGTGAGCTATATGTAATTTCTGTTGTTCCTAAGATTATTGGCTAATGACTTGTCTCCTATTTCGAATAAATGTTCTCTTTTTAACAAAATAACTTCATAATTAGGAGATTTTTTGGTTTTGCTTTTTTAATTGTCATGGTTTATATAATGTCACACAGAATGGACTCTCCATATATCCCATGTATTTGAATAATAACACATTGGTTGAAATAGTAAATAGCCCTTACAGTAATGCAAGTCTAGAAATATTTACTTGTCCAGATATCTTCGCCTACTTGGATTGGTAGGACTCACACTCCGAAGTATCAGCCTCTATTTGCAACTGCCCGCATTCATTCAGTCCATCTTCCCTCATTGACACAGGTATTAACTAAAGTGAGATTATTTGTGAATTCAAAAGAAATTCAAATTTAAGGCCAAAACAATAGAACTGAAAACATATCTGACTTGGAACATTTTTGTATTCATCTCTTCCGGCCTAAATGTTGAAATTCACTTTGAATTCAACACACACACACACACACATACATGTATAATGAGAATCTGTAACCCCTACGATTAGCCTGTCTTGTAAGAGCTTTACTTTTGGACCATTGAGGTCTAGGATATAGGGTCAGTTTCATTCCCCATGCAATTTTGTTCATTGACACGTTGTGACTATAAATTTGATCTGCTTTCCTGAATGTACATTCGTTGTGTCATTAGACACTAAACTACGATAGCCATTACTGATAATTTATGTATTGCCTTTAACAAAAGACTGGATGTTAATGATTTCTAGAAACTATAATAGTTTAATGAACTGACTTATCTCAATTTATGTTTAAAGTGTAATCTATTTACTAAGCTTTATATATCCAGTTTAAAATGTATTTATGTGTATAGACCATTCTTTGTCTTGTTGATTTTTTTTTCAAAGTTTTTAAAATATTACATGCATTTATTGTATTTTATACATTTTACTTTAGTCTGTCATATTGCACCCCAAGAATTGAACAGGAAGGGATGTGTTCTTATAAAAGCTCTATTATAGCTCGGAGTAGCTGTGTTAGTCTGGTTATGCAGATAGAAAATAATTAAATATTGCAGCATCTCAAATACGTTTTTCTTGTACTGCAGTTCTGCAGAATAATGCATCTTTTTCAAAAGATAGTAAAAAAAAATGTTTTTGATCGTATGTGGGGTTGGATTGGCCAAATGATGATTCAGAAACCAAATCCGAAGAACCTACCAAAAACGGCCAATCAGTGTGTGGAAACATATATAACTGATATAAGATTATGTTTGTATTTTTCTGTACAATAATAAGAGTATTTTCCAGCCATTTGGTTCACACATGAATTGAGGAAAAGTAACCAATAGAGTCGAAACAAGAGTAGCAGAAAAAAACTATTTACATATCTCTATATATTATTTTTTTTTTAATGCCCACCCTTGCGTTCCTTCTATTGCTCATTTCTCACTTGATTTGTGAATAAAATCAACATTTTGTAACTATCCCCCAGCTGACAATAATTTTTTTTTACATCAGACATATCTTTTTCTGACCACAGGCAGAATTTAGTATGTTGATACACCCCCTCCCCCCCAAAAAAAAATAAAGAATTATGTTTGGCATTGTGCATTTTGGATAATCCATAATTCTGGTACATTTCAACTCAGAATTCTGTCAAACACCCAGTCAGCCACATTAAGGCTGAATTGCAGTCCAATCAAAAGCAAATCTCAAAATCTATATTTCATAATGACAAGCTTGCCAGGGTTGCTGAATCCCTCATACATCATACTGACGTCCCTCCCATTTAGGAGCGGAGCCTTGTACTGGGTTATTTAGCCCGGTCTTGGCCAGCACCTGGTGAGTTTCTTGAGGTCCATGAGTGTGTGTAGTGTAGATGATGTAAAGTGCAGCAGGATATGACATTATAATCCAGCACTTTGCACACAGTGCTGGTCATAGGACAATACTGACAGATGTCTGTAACAGTTCAATCACCGATCTTGGCTTTTTTTTGTAGTTTTGGATTCATTTCGTAGGAGACCTCTAAAATATTACCCATCTCTAGTGTGGCAGTGACTATACTAATACTATATTAATATGTAATGTGTCTTCTACGACTACTTGTGTTTATAGATTAGTCTTGTTTTTGCCATACAGTGTCATTGGAAGATATAAAGATTTATTTCTGTTAAAAGATTAAGGCTGTTGATGTTTACCAACTTTAATAAATATATTTATATTTAATAAATGTTAATGTCTTTTTCTCATTACAAATTTTTGGATTAAAGTGTTGACCCACTATTCTTTACTTAATTTAGTCTACAGTATTATTGCTATTTAGAAAGGTTCATAAAACAGTAGCAATATCTTTTACTGGGGTGAAATATCTAGACATCAATTAGAAGCATTGGAATTGTGTTTGCCATTCTCAAAATGCAAACAGCACAGACATCTAAAACAAACAATGAAAGTACAAACATATTGTACTTAATAGCTCAGCATCGCTGGGTAAATGTGGATATGTTGTTTGTATAAGGTAAGCTGTTTTTTAAGTAGTAGTACCAGTTGTGACAGGACCACTCTGGGATGGTATTGGGGCTGTTACCACCAAGTCGTAAGAGTGGCTTCAGCAGATTCCAGGTGGGATATCTGAGATCTCTGTCTGGAAGAGTGCAGTTCCAGGAACAAACTCCCAGGCTTCTGGTAGAGGACCCGAGAATGAGGAATACACCAACAATATTACATTTTTATATAAAGTTAACATACTGCATATATATTTGCATTTGTGGGGGCCTAAAATACAGCCGCTTGCAGTCTTCCTACCTTGCTCATTCTCTCATCAGATGGCACTCACATCCTTTATTTACCTTTTTTTATAATCTTAATCATTTTTCGAGGTGGGTGATGTTTTTCAGGTACACCTGCATGTATGGTTCAGGCACACCACTGCCAACCTATGCCTACCCATTACTTCACTGCAAATAAATATGTATGTATTCATACCTTCATTCATTCTTCATACCATTATGTTTTGTTTTTTTCATGTTATTTTTTTTTCTTTTATTACATTTTTGTATAATTTTGTTCCAGAATGCCAGAGAAGGCAATATATGGATAGAAACACACACACACAGATGGATGCAAACACATACATTCATTTATACACACAGTCACGTATTCACATACAAAGGTATATACATGCACACATAAACATAATTACTCATAATTATAGTTTTCTCCTTTATTGTGATTAATGGACCGTACGAGAAGTTTTATCTTCACATGAAACACAATAAGTTACCTTTGTCTAATTACATTGTATCTCAAACATTATTTGACAAAATCAGCTCCCTTTACGTAGTCATATTTGATTAAAATAAGAGATACTCAGTTCTACCAATGGAAAGCGATTGTTGGAAATACTGTTAATCTCCAGATGGTGTTTATATGTTACAAGGTCATCTCATACCCTTCTTCTGATTTTTCTTACTGCAACCTCTGTGATATTTAGTTACACACATGGTTGTATAGCCTCCCGATTCACTCCATCTGGAATGATAATTGACATCTACCATGCAGAGCTTTGAGAAAGACAAACTAATCCAGAAGTGTCAATCTTAAACAAAATATGCAAAATCATTTCATTTCACCCTATAATAATAGATTAAAAAAAAAAATTGCCACTGCATATAATCTAGAAATTATCATGTTTTTCTCTTAATTTTTCCCATTTTTGTCCTGTTTTTTTTTTTATATGCAGTATTCCTGCCCGTATTTGTCACCTTTTTTTTTATACATGTCATATTGGCCTCAATTTAATAATTGAGGCCAACAAGTTTTGTATAAACTTTTAAAAATGATTTAAATTTTTTTGATAAGCTATATAATATTGTGTTTATATTTTACTATCAAAATACAATATTTTGAAAAGTTTATCTAAACATATGCAATCTTTAGAAAACCTTATCCAAAAATATAAAATTAAGGCCATTCTTCAAAATGTTTTCTCGTCACCTATCTTTTCCATGATTTTTGTCATAACCTGTACATTTCTCTTTTATTGAAACAATCAAATATTGATACAAAAAAAATATATATTTATTTAGTGGTCCTTTTTAGGTTCACCTACCTACCACCAATTAGGAAACCAACTGTATTCCCTACCTAACCCAAAAGGTACATGAAATTTATGAGGAGTTTTGGTCCAAGCTGACTTAATAGCATCTCTGTTTAAGGCCACACTTTCATGATGTGAATTTTCGTTCCAAACCATTATCATTATCCTATAGATGATATGGGATTAAAATGTGTAGGGAATATCACTTCTGTCTACCCCTGTCATAAAGGTATACATATGGTCCTTGTTTCAAACACATACAATGTTTTGTCAATTCACAAAATTATTTTTCCTTATTTGATTATTATCATTCTTACTCATGGTCATAAAGTGCCAACATATTCCACAGCAAAGTACAAACTACCACTAAAGGGACATAGGGCACTGGTTATGAGCTGAGACTAAGCATTCAAAATCTCTTTTTTATAAAAAGTATACACCTTCTGGAGATACAGGAATGATGCACAGACCTTTCCTATTTAAACTTCTTTGCCTAGAGGATCAATGACATGTCATGGTTCTTGTATACTCAGGAGGGTGTTCCTGATTGTGTATTGATTCCTTGTTTTTGATTTAGCTTGTTTATCATGTTTTCTGATTTTTGACATCCTTAATTTGGTTAGTTCTCCCAATATCATGCTATTCTGTATCCCTTGACCTCAGTGTGTGTCCTCTAATCTTCAGTCTGTTTCAAGTCCTATATGTTTCACCTTCCTGAAGTCACTTGTGTTAAAATAAATACTTGTAATGGTAAGTAATATTGGGTTATCCCGTGTGTACTCATCCTTCTGCTTGTAAGCAAAGTTAGTGTCCTTAGATGTCCCTTTCGCCATGCTGCTTTCCCTTGGGTGTAAAATGGGACATCATAAATTGTAGGTACCCCAGGCCCCATAATAAACTATGTAGAGCTGCAAACTCCCAGTTCATACTTCACCCCATGATCAGGGGAGACAACTATTCTTCTATTCTTTGGACTATGAGATGGAAAAAAATAGAAATGAGGTAGCAAGAAGTTGACATATCTGTGAATCTCCTTTATCAGGGTGGGGGGTTAATGTATATTGTGGGTGGTCTGGGCAGTTTCATGTTAAAGAAATAGCATAAAATATATTTAGTGGTATGGATCAATGAGGTATGTACTTAATTGCATTTCTGTTAAAACTTAGTAGCTGGGGACTAGGAAACCAGTCCAGTATATAGAGGTCAGAGGATTTCACATGGGGCAGCGAAGCCAGTAGGCCTTTTAAAAATTATGGTTCCTTATACTTTTTGTATACTTTTAAATCAGACCCTAGACCATTGGTCCTGGTATTCTCAAAGATGTGGAAAGGCTTCACTATTTTTTCCCCATTCTAAATTATTTTGTGCTACTTGCATTGGATCGTTAGGTGTCTAATTATATATTATTCAGTGCAATTCCCAAAATTTTACTTTTTTATCTTCGGCCCTTGTGTTAAACATAAGAATTTAAAATACAGACAAAATAAATGCATGGCATGTGATTTTATTTCTGTTAATAAGAATTTTAAAAATGTTGATATGAAATTTTAGGAGATATAACAGCTGCATGTATGCTAGTTTGCTAGAATCAGGAATAAGTGAATAATTTCTCAGTAGACAACACTTGGACCATGCTGAAATAATAAATAAACAGTAATAAATCATTAGTAACACTATCTATGATACTTGTTTCCAAAGATAACAAGATGTTCTGATCTGATGTTCTGATACAAGATGTTTGGGAATATGCACTAACATTGTAAAATGGAACCCTGTAAGATTTGAGATGAAAACAACAATTAGTTTCAAACCTAAAGGGTAAAATCTGAGGCTAAAATGGTTATCAGGGAAATCTAAGAATGTCAGCTAATGTAACTGCTTTTAACTGGCTATTAACAGTTTCACAATGTGATATGGAGTTTTGAGAAATAGAGCAGTAACATGCTTCAAAAGAGATACTGTTATTTTAGTGAAACTCATTACTTCTCATCTCAGATTCCATCACTGTGAATGGTATTAAATAGGACAATAGAGACATAACCTAATTTATATACAATGTGATGAACTATTTGTAGACATCTGAGACTTCCACTAACTCCCTGTGTATCTGCTTCTTTTCCAGCAAGTAGGATAATTGACATTTATGTATTTATAAAGTCTGCCTTTTTTTCCCCATAAGAATTGGAATAAGTCTAAGATGGTTTGTATATTCTCACGGTACCACGATGCTGATCTTATGGCATTGAAATCTGCTCCGGTTGACCTTGTCAGCAAAACAATGGCAGGTTTGATTCTCTGATCTCATTCTTTCCAATGATATTTTTTAAGGTTGTTTATTGAATAGACAAGGTAACTTCCAATATAAGACCATACACAGAAAATATCTCCTTCAAGATATTAGCTCCTTTTCATCTTGGCCCAAGGCAGCAAGCTCTTACCTTTTCAATATAAACCATTGTTAGAACTGTTATTCTCACCTATATGAAAAAAACCCAGTTAAAGTAACAAATGGTGTATGGACTGATTATAAAGGATAAACATATTAATTGTGATTTGTGATACATAATTGCCATGCACCTACAGGTAATAATATAACATAATAATAATCTTCCTTCCACTCAGTGACTCTTCTTCCCATTGCCAATTTTATTACTAGATAATGTTTCACTATTTGCTGACAATATGCTATATGCAAGTAAATATTTCATATCAATGAGCATTCTACAATTGCGAAACTTCATTATTATTCATTGATTTGCCATGCCAATATTTGTTTGTGTGCACATTCTGTAATTAAAATCTGAATCTTTTCTATATTGTATTCTGGTGAACAGATGGGCTTTGGTTGAGGATAATAGACATGGTAAATGATATTGTCTTTGCTCTAATGTAAAAAAACAAAAACAAAAAAACAACTACACAACATAAAAACCAAGGGTAAGTTTGCTATTTTACTGTTTATATCTCCTCCAACAGTACTAAGTTTTGTGTGGCTACTAGTTTGCATGGTTAAAACTAAACTATTCTGAATTGTAATGCAGACAAAATAAATGTATTTTTTTATTTTATTTTATTAATGAATGCTTTACCCTTTTAAGAACGGAAGCAATTGTCCACGTTCTGAACAAAAACAAAACCTATAAGTATATTGTAATTTTGTTTTTAATTTCATCTTTATTGATTTTTCATTTAAGAAGAAAAAATCTAAACGATTTTTATAAGATACAGAAATGACAGAAAAGGGAAATATAAAGAAACATACAAATATAATATCTATACAACCACTGCATAGTAAACATATACAATGTTACTACCATATTATACTAGAATTAACATCTTATTTGCTCATTAAAGATCATTGTATTGAACTTGGCTTATATAAATCTTTTAAAGGCGGTTCCAGTATCGAACCAATCTATCGTTTTGAATATATCAATATTGTTCAAATAGAAAAATAAAAAGAAAGAAGAAAATAAGAAAAAAAAAGAGAAGTATATGTCTGTCCAACCATTCTTTACCTCTATCATATTAAGTGCCCCACACGTATTACATATAATTTAGTTTCATTTAAAAAAAACACAATTTGTATATATCATGAGTGGTTCACTGGCTTTGCTTCTCTTCTTGAGTTGTGCTTCAAAGCTGTTGTATACAGCAGACACATACTCCAAGGAATCCATGTATAAAGTGGAATTATGAGTCAAAAATGTGGTTCTTTGTTGAGCTCAGTTGCATACGTCTACCCAGAATCCCTTGCAGTAGTGAGAGCACTGTTAAAGTGAGATTTCAGTGGGAAAAGCAAGTCTTATGGCTTGACCTGTGTGTGTATTTGTGTTTAGCAATGTATTAACTATATATACATATATAAATATATATGGAAGGCTGGGCCTGAAGTTGTGGGAGGGGCTTGGTTTCCCTTCTTAAGAAGCACCAGCCCTTTCCTCACTACCGTCTCAGGTCTAGCGATTTGCATAACGTGACTTCCGGTCTGTGCAAATCGTTATTTACTTACCTGCATCTTGTGGAATGCTCACCTGGTCCTGCAGTCCCTGGTCTTCCGCCCCGCTGTCTCCTGACTTCCAGAATCCCGACAGGACATCAGCACCACTTTGTCACTTCAAGGACTGTGTCCGGTAAAAACCGTAAGTCAAGCAGCCCGTCACGCCTCGGTTGCAGGTGGTCACTTCATTCTGGGTCGGCACTGACTCTTATTCAGGCATCTCTGTTCATTTTTTATCTGTTCGCGGCCATACAAATGGCCATACGAACGGCCATACGAACGCTTAGGTTTTAGTGCTTGTCTTTCAGCTACTTCTAGCTATTTGTGCTCATTAGGTTTAGCAGGCTTTTTTGGGAGCATGCACACAAACGCACTTGTTCGGCGCACAAACAATTTGTCATCTAGTTCTTAAACTGTTATTTCGTAGGGGTTTCGTTGGTATGGAGCGTTTCGGCTATATACGAAACTTAGCCACCGCATGGGCGTTCGTATATTTATAACCGGACATCCTATCTTAGCTATAGACTTTCACATGCTTATGTTAATATGGTTTTCTCTATGTATTTTTTGGTTTTTCATGGCGGTCTCTGGTGATCAAATTTTATTATTGCAAGTAATCATTTAGATTGTCTGCTAGTTGTATTAAGATAATTTGTTTAGGTAAAACAAGCATTTGCTTATTGGTTGTGCTACGCTTAGTAGTCAATCCTGGAATGACAATTTTCTAGACACCGTTATTTCAGCGTTTGCCAGGTCTCTTGGTTCTTATCCTAGGTATGATGTTTTGACTTAACTAAATGTACATTAAACTATGGTGCGATTATCATTTATGTTCATACACTGTGTATATAGGTTAGTGATTATAGTTATTCTAGCCACATCTGGTCTCATTAGGGTCTGGTCCTTGAGTTTAATTCTTCTATAATACTAGGTACTAGGCCATCCAAGCCTCCTTTCGAGTCATTTAGTGCCAGTCGACTTTCCTCAAGTAATATACCGGTAGGTATCTTTGTAGTATGAGGTGTAAAGGGGTACTTTACGATATGGGTTCTACAATTTACAATATCTCTCATAGGTTATTAGAGAAGGCCATTTCACCTGCTCCTGCTCCTTTTCTATACCTAATCAGGTATGCCAATCTCTTTTCTGTTCATACACACCTACTTCGTTATGGTTCTTAGAATAGGTTCATTTTGGCTTGTAGGATAGGAGTCCTCTAGTGATAATTATTTCCAGGCCTTGTATGCTTTAGCTTAGTGGTCCCATGAGGCCATCACCCATCATCAACTCAGAGGTAAGTTCAGTTAGTCGCCTCCCTTGGTTGCATAGTGAGGGCCTCACTTGTCACTCCCATTTTGTCTCATGCTTGTACATGTCACCGAGAGGCCGTCACCCTGCCACAACATTTTGTGGCCACAAATCCCACTCATAGATAGAGCCTCTCAAGCCGCTTGGCAATTAGCAGGGCGTCACAATTGTAGGTAACTTTTTGCCAATTGTCATTAGCAAACCAACCAGTATATATGGATGTATGTGTAGATGTGCATGTACATATATTCGAGCATTTGGTTGTATTTATATGTTTATTGTTGTATGTACTTGTGTATAGTGTGTATGTACTTGTGAATACTTGTACATATACACTACTTGTGTATATGTATATGTACATGTGTGTGAGTGTGAGTATGTGCATGTGTCTGTGTATGCTGGACATAGGCCTTCATGCATATCCTTTAACTCTTGTATGGGAATTCATGCATTCATGAATTCTTTTATTTTTTCACTCCCCCTTTTAGCATCATCTTCTGCACTGTTTGCTTGGTTAGTTTTTTTTATCTCTCTCTCCCCCCTCACTCTGTGATCCTTACACAAGATCTTTATGACCCTCTGCAAGAATGGTATCTATTTTCTTATCTGCACTCATCTTTTACCTCTGTATCACAAGTCATCTTTGAATTCTATGTGTCGAGAAACGGGGGTTCTTACGAAAGCTTGTCATTAAAAAATTCTGTTATTCCGTTAAAATAGGTATTACAAGATATTAATTTGATCTCTTTTTTACACACACACACACACATATATATATATATATATATATATATATATATATATATATATATATATATATATATATATATATATAAGAAAACGATGAAGTGAGCACTCCAGAGGACTTATTAAGAAAATGTATTCAGTGTAGAAAAAAATCGACGTTTCGACCCGCAGGTCTTTATCAAGATACAATGCAGTGTAAAACAGTGACATTTATAGCATACATAATTAAGGGGTAATCACTTATCCTAGAATAGCTGTGCAACCCCAAAGCCATGTGTAAACGCTGACCAGTGATTAGAATGTGCCGTGCAGGTTCCGTGAGTAGGTGATGACGTCAAAAAAAGTGCGACCGGAACAGGTCGTGAACAAGCGTCTTGTTACCAAGGGAACCTGAAGTGAATGATCATACGTGATGTGTGTAGAATAGCACAAGTCAGAAGAGTATATAGACTAGATGAGAATGGTGATAGAAATATGTACTAATATAAGCATGTAATGCTACATGAATCGATAGTCCAAAACGCAGAGAAATAAGATATCCAAAGGGTGAAATGTATATTGAGTGATCAAAATACATAGATCTGAGATAGAAGAAAATATGAAAAAATATATAAAAATATGAAAATGTGAAAATGTAAAAAATAATAAAACAAAAATATATATATATGTAAAAAAATAAAATAAAATAAAATAAAAAATAAAGAAGGTGAAAAAAGAACAAAAACAGAAAAAAGAAAAAAAAAGAAAAATAAAGAAACAAAAGAGAAGGAGAAAAGAAGAAAGAGAAGGGAAAGTGGAGGGGGGGGGAAGGAAAGAGGGAAGAAACCATGGTGAATGAAAAAAACATAATGCAAAAAACGAAATACAGCAAAGTGCAGAACCCACTTGAGAAAGGAAAGGACATGAGAGAAGGGGCAGAGTGAAAACTTATGGACTATAGATAACTAAATATATACAACTCAGTGCAAAAAGTATATATATATATATATATATATATATATATATATATATATATATATATACAGTATTATATCAATCGATGGTGTACATATTAGAAACACCAACAAAATATTGATAAAAAATAACAACTATGTAGAACCCAAACAAATATATGGCAGGATTAACATAGTAGACCAAGGGCAAAGTGGTGGAAGACAGAGACAAGAGATAGACCTAGGCTCTAAAAGTACTCTAAAGATGCAATTAGCGAGTATCCAAAAACGCATGGAGAGAGACGTATTCGTTGAGGCCCCTTGGATGTAAAGTGTCCAATGTATTGATCCAATATGCTTCACGCTGAAGTAGGATCTTGGATCGGTCACCCCCTTTAGAAAGCAGAGGGATGTGGTCGATGGCTATAAATTTGAGAGTAGGAAGCCGGTGGTTCATCTCTAGGAAATGTTTGGCCACTGGTTTGTCAGTCTTGCCATCCCTGAAGGCAGTCATAATCCCTGACCGATGACCTCGCATTCTATCCCGTAGTGTGAGGTCAGTTTTCCCCACGTAATGTAGTCCACATGGGCAAGATATTAAATAAACCACATGGTTGGTAAGACAAGTGATGTGATGTTTAATGAGGTAGCGTTTCCCTGAGTGTGGATGATCAAACGAGGGGCCTGTAAGCATATGGCCACAAGTGACACAATTGGTACATTTAAAGCAACCTAGTTTGGTATGAGCTTTTTGCATCTCGTATTGGTCAGGGCAGTCATTTTTGACTAAAATGTCCCTAAGATTCCGGTTACGTCTAAAGGCAATGCGAGGAGGATGCGAAAAGGCAGAGTGCAGTGTAGGATCGGAAGCCAAATGGTCCCATCTTTTGCGAATGGCCTTAGCAATTTGATCACTTGCTGTGTGGTATAAAAGGGGTAACATGATGATTCTTGGTTTATTCAAAGAAATAGTTGTTTGAATGCAAGGCTTATTATGGATCTCCCAAGCTCTATCTAGCGAACGTTCAAGTGTCTGGTTCGAATATCTTCTTTTCAAAAAGGCAAGTTGCATCGAAGAGATCTGTGTCTTAGTATTATCCAGATCTGAGTTGTTCCTCAGTACTCTGAGGAACTGTGAAATTGGAAGTGATCTCTTAAGGGCGCCAGGGTGAAAACTAGTAGCATGGAGTACAGTGTTATGGTCCGAGCTTTTCCTATATAAGGTGTAACCAATTGAATTGTGAGACCGGTATATCTGTACATCAAGAAATTGGATCTTGTTGGTGTCGCAGCAATGACTCAGACGTACCGAAGAGTTAATCTTGTTTAGATCTTGAATCATGATCTCAAAAGATGAGGGAGGGCCAGACCACAGTATGAAGATGTCGTCCACATATCTAAGATATAGTATAAGATTGGACTGATATTTTGATAGAATATGCTTTTGTTCATAAGAATACATGTAACTGTTAGCATAGTTAGGGGCTATGGCCGATCCCATCGCCGTCCCGGTCTGTTGGACATAAAAGAACTTCTCAAAATGGAAGTAATTGTTGCTCAAAGTAAATTCAAGACATTCAAGGAGATACTCAAGGGGTGGTCCCATATATTGATCCGAATGGATGAGAACCTGTCTCATAGCATCTATCCCATCTGTATGCGGTATAATTGTATATAGATTCTTTACGTCTACAGTTGCTAAGGTAATAGGACCATCCGAAAGGGATACTTGTCTGAGATGAGTAAGGAGATCCTGTGTATCTTTAAGGCATGTTGGTATCAGTAAAGTAGGTGTTTTACAGTGGTAATCAACAAATTTAGCCAAAGGTTCCAATATTCCTCGTTTGGCGGAGGCGATGGGTCGACCAGGGGGATTGAGAGGGTCTTTGTCTAAGGTGTACAACAGAGGGATTTTAGGATGTAAATCGATCAGATATTTGGCGGTTTGATCATCCAGCCAGCCAGCCATAACACCTCTGTTGACTAGTGATTGTAGTTTCTCTATGATGATGTTTGTAGGGTCAAAAGCAATTTTTTTATATATGTAGTAGTGTCAGACAGTTGTCTGAGGATCTATGTGCGATAAGATTCATAATGCTGTAGAACAATAGCTCCACCTTTATCGGCTGGTCTGATGGTGATGTTTTTATCACCAGCGAGATCTTCAAGCGCCTTGTGTTCCCTAGATGTTAAATTTTGTGGGATAGACTTCGGGTCCAAAAAAATTTGACGTACATCATTTCTAACCAGACTGGAAAAGGACTTAATAGATGAATGCAGGGTTTTCGGTTCCCATGTACTTTTCAAACAAAGCTGATGTTTAGACTGCTGGTGTAAATCTTGTTTGAATGTTTGTAGGTTCAGAGTTCTTTCCATTTTATATAGATCAATATCAGTTTTAAACACATCAGGTTTAGGAGTGGGGACAAATGTGAGTCCTTTAGAAAGGACTTTGATATGGTCAGAGTTGAGAATCTTAGAAGATAAATTAAAAATAGGAATCAGATCTTCCTGTTCGGTGGCTTTGGACGAGTACCTGTATATCTTGCCCCTCTGTCCTCGTCTGATGATTTTGGGTCTCTTAAGTCTTTTCTTCTCCTTGTGTTGAATCCAGGTGGATCGTTGGTGTGTTGGTCCTGTGGAAAAAGGCGGTCGTGTAGATTGCCCTGGTGGCACCCCTGGTGCATCGTGGGATGCTCCCGCTCCTTCAGTTTCAGATGTAGAGTCAGCGGAACTAGTATCTATTGATAAGAATTGGGGTTTCCGAACCTTCTGTTCAGGGCCGGACTGGGAACAGAAAGCAGCCTTGGAAAAAAAATATTTCAGCCCTCTAATTCATTGTGTCATATAGTATGCTTGTATTGTTTATATGTATGCACTTTGAGGAAGACTTTTGTCTTACCTGCAGCCCATCGCTCTAGATGACCCATGGGTGTTACAGTGCTATAACCACCACCCTCCAGGATGCTCCCTGTCCGTTGTGACTGCCTCTGCTTGAGGACAATTCTTTAAGCAGGGAAACACTCCATGCCAATATCAGCATATCGGCATCAGTGTGTCAATTGTGTAATTTCAGAAAATATATATATTAAAACAATGTCCCACATTAATAAATCACACTAGTTCAATGGCGCACACACACACACACACACACACTGACTACAGAAAAGCTCACTGACACAAAAGAGCTCACTACAGACAAGCTCACGATAAACACAAAAGCTCTCTGACACATGCACAAGCTCACTACAGACAAGCTTACTGCCGTACACAAATTCACTGACATTCACTCAAGCACACTAGAGACAAACTCAATGACAAACACAACCTAACTACAGACGAGCTCACCACACACACAACCTCTCTGACCAACACAAGCTTGATAATGACAAACACAGAAGTGCTCTGACCCACACAAGCTTACTGACACACAGAAGCTCTCTGATACACACACAAGCACACTACAAGCTCACTGATACACAAGCACACTACAAGCTCACTGACAAACACACAAGCACATCACAAGCTCACTGATGCACACTACAAGCTCACTGATATACACAAGCACACTACAAGCTCACTGATACACACATGCACACCACAAGCTCACTAATGCACACTACAAGCTCACTGATACACACACAAGCACACTACAAGCTCACAGATATACACACAAGCTCACTGATACACACACAAGCACACTACAAGCTCACTGATACACAAGCACACTACAAGCTCACTGACAAACACACAAGCACACCACAAGCTCACTGATGCACACTAGAAGCTCACTGATATACACAAGCACACTACAAGCTCACTGATACACACCACAAGCTCACTGATATACACATGCACACCAGAAGCTCACTGAAGCACACCACGAGCTCACTGATACACACCACAAGCTCACCACAAGCTCACTGATAAACACAAGCTCACTGATACACACACAAGCAC